>NW_008691755.1:32907-59363 GCF_000695815.1 Acanthisitta chloris | reverse complement strand
ATTCCTGCAGTGGCCCCTTGAACACACACAGGCCTCACCTGCCTCCTTGAGGGAAACGAACAGAGGTTTGAACCAGGTTTGTGCTTGGAAGGAAATCACTTTTTCTGAAGAGAGTGATCCACCATACAGCCCTGTAAGAGCTGAGGGTTTGTCAGGTAATGAGGGTGAGTATACATACTTTGTTTCCACCTAAGTCCTACATAACATTTCTAAGCCATTATCTGATTTAGCCACTATACCCTCACCCTCTTTATAACACGAGGAATGTAAATAACAAAAGGACAAGGCTTTTTGTGCAGTGTTACACAAACATCTGTATTTATTTTTCTTCCAAAAGCTGTCAGCAAAACTCATCAAAAACTGTCACAGCTCTGACACCTCAGCTCTGTGCCTGAATAAAACTGCTGAGATAAAACCACCTTTGGGGAAGAATGTCTGATGTAAATGTTTCCTTCACCTTGGAATATGATAGTGGCCCTTAGTGAAGAATAGGACATCAGTGCCTGTCTGGAAGGTAAAGTCACACGTATCTCCCAGTGCTGTCCTCTATGGCTGGGGGAAGATAGCACCTAAGGTTCAGAAAATAAGTAGTTCCTCAGTGACCTAGTACATTACAGTCTGTAAGAAAGCCTAAGTGAAAGAATCCCTATGAATACTGAAAATAAATTTTTTTGATTGTTTTAAAGGTCCATAACAAATATGGCATATACATGATCCATTTTTTTTCTCTTCAAGAAACAAGAACAGGTTTCACCATTGCAGTTCTTGATCCCCTCACTGGAGAACAACATCAAAATCAGGTACGTATGGCCATGCTATGAAATGAGCTTCAGTGCAGAGATGTCAGAGCTAGCACAGATCCAGCCAAACACATCAGCACAGCCCAGTGCACGCCGGTCAAAAAGTGCACAACACTTTTCAAGTACACCTGTTCTGCTATAGGTTGGAAACTAGATCTGGTGAGTGTCTGCCCTACTATTATGATGAAAACAAACCTCCAGTCATTTCAAATGAGTGAGGCATGACAAGCTCAGAGGTTTTCAGCAGTGTAAGAAGGATAATTTTTGCTGCCCAATCACACTGGAACAGATCCCCCTGAGGAAACAGGCTACCAAGAAAGCAGAGTTGGGGAAAAACCCTGGAAAATCACCTTTTGCTGATTCTTTTGCAAGAATAAGAGCAGTGATTGCTGCCTCTGGAAATAGCCATGCCCCTAGTGATATCTGCTGATACATATTCTCCTGCCACAGCAGCACTCCTGGCTTTTCAATGTTCTGGCATCCACAGAAGATGGACTAGTCACAGTGCTATAGTCAGTTTGCTGGCCCCAGATGTCTGTTGCTCTAAACAACTGCCTATGCCTAGAGGCAAACCAGTGGTGACCAGTTTGACACTGGTTAAGTTCTGCATTATGTTGGAAAGAATCATTTAAAACTCTGCTGGAGGGATCTTTCAGGCCATTTGCATTCTCTGTATATGTGAGGGGTTAGTGAAATCACATAGGGTGAACTCTCTTCTTGAAAAATGCATTTTCAAATTGGAAAAAACAATCTGTAAGCCCATGTGATGCTCTTCAAACCACTTTAGGCGGAGGAAAACAGGGCAAAAGTCCAAAAACTAGCCCTCAGATTCATATTTTTTCAGAATGAAACATTAGAAATTTGTTTCAAACTGTGATTTTGAAATTCTTTTAAATATAATGACATTTAAAATTAGAAGCACTGACAACCCTGTAAATGGAACTTTTTGTTTTATGGGATTTGTAGAGCCTTTGACCTTGGCCAGTGAACCAGAGAACCACCTCTCTATCACATCTAGCAAGCTTGGCTTCCATTCTCCACAGATCAGAAGTTTCTAAAATCTTGTTACATTCAGAGTAGCTATGATAAGCACAGTTCAGGAACTGTGTAACTCCTGACTGGGCTTAACAATGGCTGTGGAAAGCAGCTGAAAATAGGTTTTCAAGAAATGCTGTCCAGGAGGATTGAATGCAGATGTGATCTGGACACTGAGTAACCTAGACTTGGCTTCCATTCTCCACAGATCAGAAGTTTCTAAAATCTTGTTACATTCAGAGTAGCTATGATAAGCACAGTTCAGGAACTGTGTAACTCCTGACTGGGCTTAACAATGGCTGTGGAAAGCAGCTGAAAATAGGTTTTCAAGAAATGCTGTCCAGGAGGATTGAATGCAGATGTGATCTGGACACTGAGTAACCTAGAAGACACAGGCAGAGAGCAGGAATTGTGGTAGTGGGAAAGGTTGTGAGATGAGACTAGTGCTTTCTCATGTACCTTGGCCTGTGAATATTAATACTTTATTAATTTTCATTCAAGTTTTCTTTAAGCTTTCTTCAAGGTATTCCAGTGAACTAGTCAAATATTCAAGCACGCCCAAACGGAAGCAGCTCCTCACATTTTCAGTGTTCTCAGTGGTCTGGCTAGGTTGTAAAGCAAGGCTTTCCCTGAAGATGTGGAATAGGTCTTGGAAGCATTGAAACAATTTGGGTGTGCTAAACTTCAGATTCAGACTTTGGGATTTGCATGATTATCTAAAATGCTTCCACTAAATGCAGCAGGCTATAGAATAGTCTATACACAAATTTTTTTATCAAAAATGTATTTTTTCTATAAATCTTTCAAGTTTTTGAAAGAAAAGCAAAATAGGTCTAAAACATTCATTATTGTTGAACTAAACACATTAGGAGTTCAACACAAACTGGCTGTTTCAGGGGAACAGAGGGAAAGGGAAAAAAATAAGGATTTTTTTCCTAAAATAATAAGGTATACCAAACCCAAAGTCTATTGTGAATGCTCCATATGGGCAAATTTCTTTTTGCTATCCAGCAAAACAAACTCTGTGAGCTATTGATGATTGGTAACTTTGTTATCACAGACTTTAAATCTCTAAAATGCTATATTTCTCTAATAAACTAAGAAAACAGCACACATTCTTTCCTCACCTGCTAAACAGATGGCAATGAGTGTAAATTCATTTATTTTACTTTCTTTTTTTTATTGCTTTGGGCATCTTAAATTTAAATAATCAAATTCAAAGCAATAGCTTCAAACTAAAACAGGCATGCTTTGGAGAAAGGAAGGATCCTTTTTCAAAGGGAAGAAAAGGTTCTGGTAAACAGTAAGCAATTAGCCAAAACATGCTACCAGGGATTGTTTAATTGAGGCTGCCATACTAAATTACATGCCCTTGGAAGGACTAGTAAAACAGAAGTACTTACAGATGTTTTTAATTATTCTATATGAAACAATGTGCTTCTTCTTTGATTTTTAAAATTTGCTTTTCCATTCCAAGGAAAGTTAAAATGCAAATCAAACTAACCCAGACCTCCTTTCTCCCTAAATGGTAGGACTTGAGTGATTGCATATTAGCTGTCAAAATCTCTTGGACTTCTCTCTGTGGATAGATTCATGAGACACAAGTAATATACAGTTCTTGTCTGCCCATTCTAACAAGTTAATCTGCCCTAATTTCAGGCTTTAAAGAGCAATTATGGCTGCTTAGCTTTATATGTCCCATAGATGTGGGGAGCATCTGGAGAGCTGCAAATGAGCTCATAAAGTAGTAGAGAAAATGCCCTTGCTGTCACATCCACATTGAGTGCTTCAAGTGTAGAAAAGTCCTTTCTCAGCACTGAACCAAAGGATTTTTGGTTTCTAGACAGAACTGCTTCTTGGACCATCTTGCAGTCTTGTCTCTGAGTTTCCTGACTTTGGCTCTTTGGGTTAAGTTTTTCAATCTGTAGATATCCTTTTCAGGAAGTTATCATCTCATGAGTTCCCACATATCGTGTGAACTACATTTGCAGGCCTACAACAAATTCTCTGACCCTTAGGACAGTTTCGAATTAGGCAGTATATATCTGCACTAAGGGTAGATTTAATGCACAAACGCAGCAGAGTAAGCAAAGGAAATTATCTTACTTGAATAAGTCATCGAGATGAGCTCAAATGTCATTACCATTTCTTTGGAAATAAAAAATCCTTGGTTTAACACTCATTAAGACTGGTTTAGCTGGTACCTAGAAAGGCTCCTGCAGCCTTATAAGAAGTACGAATGCTAGTGGTAGCATTCAGTTCCTATTCTACTCTTAAGACTATCATGTACAGGATCTAACCTGTAAACCTATCTGGAGTCAGAATGCAACTTTTTTTTTCAAGTCAGGCAGGAACCTTTGCGGTTTTTTTGTAGCACATCTGCCTTATAAATTACCTAATGGATGGCTGGATAATTGCATCCAGAGGGTAGTGGTCAATGACAGTGTTTCAATGGACATCAGCAACAAGTGGTGTCCCTCAGGGACCAGTGTTGTTTAATATCTTCATTAATGACATTGACGAAGGGATCGAGTGCACCCTCAGCAAGTTGCAAATGAGACCAAGCTGAGTGGGGTGGTTGACACACCTGAAGGATGGGAAGCCATCCAGAGGAACCTGGACAAGTTCAAGAAGTGGGCCTATGTGAATCTCTTGAGGTTTAATTAGATCTAATGTTGCACCTAGGTCAGGGCAGCTCCCAGTATCAATACAGACTGGAGGACAAACAGATGGAGACCAGCCCTGCCAAGAAGAATTAGGGGGTGCTGGTGGATGAGAGGCTGGAAATGGGTTGTCAATTGTGCGCTCACAGCCCAGAAAGCCAATCATATCCTGAGCTGCATCAAAAGCAGAGTGGCCTGCAGGTCAAGGAAGGTGATTCTGCCCCTCTACTCTGCTCTCGTGAGATCCCAGCTGGAATGCTGCATCCAGGTCTGGAATCTCCGGCACAGGAAGGACATCTACCTGCTGGACTGAGTCCAGAGGAAGGCCACCAAAATGATTAGAGGGATAGAGCACCACTATGACAAGGAAATGTTAAGACAGTTGGAGTTGTTCGGCCTGGAAAAGAGAAGGCTTTGGAGTGGCCAAGTGCTGCCTTCTAGTACCTGGAAGAAGCCAACAAGAAAGATGAAGAGTTTTGACAAGCAGTGTAGAGCATGTAGTGACAGAATAAAGGAGAATGGCTTCAAACTGAAAGAGAGAAGGTTTAGGTTGGATATTAGGAAAAAATTCTTTTTCTCATAGGGTGGTGAGGCACTGGAAAGGTTTGCCCAGAAGCTGTGGATGCCCCATCCTTGGAAGTGGTCAATGCCAGGTTGGATGGGGATCTGAACAACCTGGTCTAATGAAAGGCTTCCCTGCCCATGGCAGTGAGGTTGGAACTAGATGATCTTTTCCTGTCTCTAGTCCTTTCCCTCACTTCCTTAACTGTGGCTCTAAGTTCTGAGTGGCTCACAAAAGGGATTTTAAATAATGTGGGACAAAAACATGTCAAATCTATCCTCAAAACACCTCCTTTTCCTAAATTTGGCTGCACTTTAGGACTGACTAAACTAATTTTAGGTATTGACAGTTGACTTGTTTAGTAGTTTCAGAAAAAAATGTAGCAAAAAATTCTCACTTATAGTGAACAAACTCCAGGTTTGCATGCCCAAACTGTGTGTAATCCATTCCCTATAAAGCAAATAAAGACAAAAATTAACATTTATGTAGTGACTGCAGGAGCACATGTCAGGAAGCCTTCTCAGCAGGGTGTAAAAGAAACACAAATTCAGTGTTCCTGTCCTACCAAATATTCACAGAAGCAGCTGGTAAAATGTGCCTCATCCTATTTTACTGACGGTCCACAGAGAGAAAAGCGAACTTCTCCAATAGCTTGAGTGCTGTGCACCTTACTACAGCACAGGACAGCATTCACTTCCCACAGTCACCCAGAGCAAAGCCTTACAGTGTATAAGGCAGAAGGGTAACTGAAAATGGGAAGGAGACTGGAAAAGACAAACCATGAGTTTGTCCAGTCCTGCGCTCTCCAAACGACAAAAATGACAGCATCTAGGGAGACTTGCCCATGTTAATTTCTGTAAATTTGTTGGCATAACTCCAGTGAAGGAAAGCAAAACCTCAGATTTGCCCACCTTCCAGTAAAAACAAGGATTTTTGGAAGTATATTTATTGCTAAGATGGGCCATGGAGACAAAGACAAGGTCCCAGTTAAATTCCCAGCAAGGCTGTAATGTATTTTGGATTTGGTTGACATTGCTCACCAAGGAATGTGTCACCACCAAGGAACCCAGCTATTAAAATGTGAAGTCTCCCATCTTCTTTCAAGTTCCACAATTGCTTAATAATCCCAAGAATATAGGGCATTTTTCCAGGTTATGTTAAGTCAACTAAAGTGTCACATGCTATTAGCTCACTTTAGAACTGGTCTTATATAATGCTGCTGTAAAGCATAGCCTGGTGGGACACATCAGAACTAAAAGCACATGGCTCTGTGTCCATAATTCAAAGAAAATTTGACTATAGGCTGGTAACAATGGGCATTTTTAGTCATACCTATGCTGAGTGACTGCCAAATCCAATTGCCTGGCAGTAGCTTAGCATTTCAGATTTTGTAAGGCTATAAATGCTCTACTAAAATATATGAATGACTGCTTAAAATCAGGGCTCAGCATTCCTTATTCTTAATTTCTTTTCATTACTGTCTGAAATGTGACTATTTTTTATTGCATAACTGAATATTCAGTTGTAGGAAGGTACACTCAAAGATATCATTCCTGGAGAGCATATCACTGCTGCCAATATTCATGTTTATATGGTTTCTCAATGGTCAACATTTTAAAGCATGAATTGGTACTGAATTGCCTGTGTAAGCATTCAACACTGACTCTATACCTTCTTAACCTCCACCATCATTTCACCATCATTTGTCCAGTTATATCTGGGAAAAAGCACAGAAACATCCTCACCATACATGGACTATATAGTTCATGTCAGACACAGACCTCTGAGGTGGTTCTGGTGAAGCTAATGACTGCACATGATGCAGCATGGCACAGAGTAGGTTGATGCAACCACTTTCATATGGTGAAACAACCTGTGGATCCAAGCTGCCTTGGTTGCACAGGCAAATTTTGCCATCCTCCATGTTCTACTTCTGAAGTTCAAAGTCAGTTCAGGTATTTGCTATTAGATACTATCACAGGATAGTGATAAGTAATACATGTAATATAATGTCTCTTACATTGGCCTACATGTAATATAACAGCGGTGGCAACAAATCCACATCTACTTAAAAAAAACCCAACCTTCTAAACAGTTCAAAAAAATAAATAAATCAAAATTCTTGGCCCCACATGCCACTTGGACATGGAATAGTAGGTGATAAAACAGTAAAACAAGCAAATGAACAACCAGCAGCATTTGTTGTGCAATACGACAAAAGCCTTCACACCTTCCAATCTACTTTCCCCAGAGTCCCCAGCTGGAATTGCTTCATATGCCCCTATTTCACTAGTCACTAACAGACTTTAACACTGATGTGATAAAGGACAGATTTCAGTGTCTTCTGCAATGACCAATGTCTTCTGATCCTGTCCTCTGCTGTACACTTTATATTCAAGATGAAAAAATGATCCTTTTGGACAGCATAAGAACAGGTGTCCTTCATGTGGCAAGCCATGTGGTGTTATTTTTTTGGGTATCAAAGAGACTGGAAATTAACTGTTCACCTGCACGTGTGTCTGTTCCATGGTGAACATTTCTCTGTGACTTCTCCAAAAGAATATTGCCACCCATCGCTGCTTGGGAGAAGGCAGAGATACAACTATGCAACAGCCTGGGTACTGCTGGAGATGGACTACTGCTGATTTGAAGTAACATTGATCAAAAAGAGAAGGTTAGAGAAAAATAAAATGAACTGTGATGTTTTGGAAGAAGATATCTTAACACTGGACTGTAATGTACTTCATTTTGATTAACAGGTCTCTCTCCTTGAGAACTAGTGGCATTAGTGGTCTCAATGTTTTGTCCATAGTCACTGGATAAGATTGAAGTGTATGAGGTTAATTTTTTATATGAGTAATTTAGATTTACCCCTGTGTTTACGGAACAACTGATTACATAGTGAGGTTACACTCTGTCCAGTTTGTCATCCTTTGTTACTGTTTTTATTGTTCCAGGTAAATCATCACAAACATGGGCAAGCTTTTCTTTGTGGTGGGATGAGAAGTCTCTTCAAAGAGAGGAACTTGGTAGGAGACAGATTCGAGGTGGTGTGGGGAGATTAGTCACTCTGCTGTCTGGAACACTTCTGCTAACTGAGGTTTTGCAAATCTTGCTGTAGAGAGGATGAAGTATTTCCTTGTCTCTCCCAGGAGGTGACATAACAGGAGAATAATGATGTTTGATATAGGCTTTACGCAATCCCCAAGAACTGGCCCTTTCTTCTTACCTGCATATTACCCAACTTTTCCCCATTCTATTAATTCCTCTACAAGCCCACATTTATTCCCTCTTCTGAATAGCCTTGCCCGTGATAATCTATTCTTATCCCTGTTTCCAATTCTGCTTCTGTATCTTTCTTTCCATTCCCTCCAGTTTTTTACTTCTAGCAGGGATGTTCACTGTGTAGGCTGTCAGACTGCTCACAGAGCTGGAACATTGGGTAGGGCAAAGTACAGGGAGTGCCAGGACCAAGCCTGAATATCAGTGGAGGAAGAAAGAGCTTCCCCAAGCCATCAAGGCCCTCACACACACCTCAAGGAAGGTCTGCAGTGATGGACAGGGAAGGTTGAGAACAGTGTTTTTTCCAGTCAGTTCAGAACAAGCAAGACTTTTAATTATCCAGTTCCAGAAAGACAGAAAAGCAGAGCCCTGGTCTCCATTTCCTCCATGTCAAAGCAGGTCCTCACCACTCATTTGGCATCCAACTCCCTCAACAAAAAACTGGAAGCATCCAACTCTGTAGTACAAGTCTCTGTCCAGGGAAGGTCATACAGCATCATATAGACACATAATTACTGCCAAACCCCTGAGTTAGCCCCATGCTGGCTTGTCCTTGCCTACTGTTTGTCCCATCCTGAATCAGGTATTTATCCTGTATACAGTACTACCACATCTGAGCACCATCTGTCTTCTGCAAAGAGGGGACATAACAGGAGGTTTCTTTTTTTAAGGCAGCCATTTTTGTCTGTTCTAATAATGCCCTTCAGGGCATTTCACTGACCGAAGGAAGCTCACAAACGCTGTAAGAAAAATCATCTCTGTCTATTTTGCTTCAGGCACTTTTGCCTACTGTTGTGCCCTAATTTTATTTGATTTTAGTAATTGTTCCCTCTCCCTGCCACCACTGTTCACACGTGTTGCTTTTACTGTGTTCCTGCATGTTTTTATCCTCTTGCATTCTCTGTGGGGTTTGCTTTGGTCAGCTTTGATCCCTAAGACCTTAAAACTACTTGGAGTAAATCTGTTGGTTTAGGTATCATCCAATTACAGAACCATTGGTTATGAAACAGTAGAGCTTATGTTCAACTCCTGTAAGCTCCTCATAGGTCTGTTCTTTCTAGATCATCACCCAATGTGTTAACCACACTGTGACTTGGAAAATTTTTGTTGTGGTCACCTGTGTTTGGTTTTAGTTAAATCAAATTCATTTTTCTCTCAGGAATTAATAATTTCAGTTGCTCACCTTAAACAACACTTCTAGTTTCTCCAGGTACATGATTGCTGTAGTTGGTTATGATTTCTGTATAGCTCGGCTGTTTATTACAGCCAAGTGAGATGATTCAATTTCCTTGCTGATATACTGAATTCTTGTTATAGCAGGAAACAAACATTTTCTTGGTAAGCTAAACTCATTTTTTATGGTGCTGAATGACTCACTGAGTAATCATTCTTGACAGTGGTTGCAGCAGTTTTTAAACAGTATTTTTCTAAGAGAGGAAGACTGTGTTTAGTTGTTTTATTTTATGGTACAGGCTAACATATCTATGAGTATTATTAACATTTTATATCCTCTAGAAGAGAACTGTGGCATCCACACTGATATCACCGCATCTCATTTTATTTCCCATGACAGCTAGCAGGACATTTTGATCTCATAGTAGTCAAAGTACATTTCTTCCAAAGTGAATTCACCAGTATACAAAACAAAGGGTAATATCCATACTTCATTAACTCAGTCTTAATTACCTTGTACATACAACAGGTATTTTCCTTCTAAGGGGATGTAAGTAAATCCTTACTGATACCAATTGTGGGGTGACTGGCAAGAGTTGTCTGAGACTGAAACTTCTCTACAGTGTCTTCAATATAAATATTTCTTTTCACAGGCTAAACACTTGGAGGAGTGTTTAAATTTGCACATTTTATGCAGCAGTGGTTTCCACTCTGACTTTTATGTGCCAAGCCTTGGCTCTCAGATGAGTTGTCTATGCCCCTAAAATGTAAAGTTAATAGCAAAGATGCCGATAGATCTAGTCTCATTATACTGTTTCTTATACATGTACTAACGTGTGCTAGGCCTGCATAGAGGAAAGAAAAGATTCTACAGCCCTAAAAAGATTATAATTTAGAGGCCCTTTTCATAGAAATACATACATCACTGTATGATTTACATCATGAGTGTTTCCATACCTATTTCTAGGATCAGGGCTGTAAAGTTCAGCCATGATGTTTCAGGAATACGTGTCAATTTGAAATTATTCAGTTTTTGATTGTCCCTCTCCAGATCTCTTGAACAGAGCTGAAAGGTGCACAGTCAGACATGACTTCAAGTGGCTGGGGTGAAATAGCACAGAGGTGAAATTCCAAGACTCTCCATTGACACTGTGTATCTAACACAAGTGTGACACAGGTGAAGCTTCCATGCCTCCCAATTCAAAGGACAAGCAGTTTCTGTTTTAATGGACAGTTTTCAAACCACCAAATATGAGTCACTGAAGGAAGTGACAAGGGGATTGTGGCCATGAGATCAAGCCAGGAGAAAGGGAAATTCAGATTGTTTGAACAGAGCAGGAGAACAAGAGCAGAGTTTGAGACTGAATGAGAAGGAGGAAGTTCAAAAGGGGAGCTAGAAGCAAGAAGATACAGTTATATGTGTCAGAGAGAGAGAAAAAGAGAAAGGGGCAGCAAAAGTGAGATTTGGACAGGAGGGGCTATGGCAACAGGCTTGTCCTCTGCTCCAAAGCCTAAAAGGACAGCTTTCCCTTGTCAACAGAAACACCATTCTAAAGTACAAAGCTGATTTTCCGGGAAAACTACCTACTTCATACCCTAACTGCCTTGTATCATTTGTTCTATAAGTTCCAGAGGCTCCATAGACATCTGACACTGGAACTAGTTTCTCTACCTTCCTGTTGTAAAAACGAGTATAATACTAGATGATAGATTTTTCACCTTGACATTTTCTCAGAAACTATGAACATATTTTTTAAAAGCTATATTCTGAGAGCATGAAGAAATCAGAACAGCATACTTAGAGTTAAGAAGGTTCAGATTTCCTTGAGCACAGATAGGCAGGAAATAGACAATTATGCATTACCATTATTTGCATAAGATGACTCCTCTATCCTTGCCTAAACTACCAATACCATCTCAACAGCAGGTCTTCAGCATTTTGGTTTTCCTATAGTTATTTTCACACGCCTTATTTCATGCTTGCTACTCACTATCTCTGAAGGCAGAATAATTAATTGCCTTACAGATATTTTTATGGTTGTCATCACTATAGAAACAAGGTGTTACCTTTCCTTGAACTAATATATGGGGGGAGGGTTCATTTTGCCCTATTTGCTTCAGAACTGTGGCTCAAACTAAGGTTAAGATCTATCTACCAGTTGTGGCAACATAGCCTTTGCTTAGAAAGCTCCATGGTTGATTCATGACATCTTGGGCAATCTTGGCAATTAATGTCTTAAACTGGCTGTTTTTAAACCAAGTAAGGGGAACAACCAGTAAGAAGCAGATATTACAGGCCTATCACCATGGGTGAAGCCTCTGGTAGAGAAAAGAATAGAATTTCATTCTGCAAGGAAAAGTTCAAACATCTCAACCATAGCCATGTTGTAGGTAGTCCATCTATGAGGTTATCCTTGCTGTTTCTGTTGTTCTCAACTTCTTTCATTGCACATCTGTATTTCTCCACAACTGAGGAAGGGATCTGAGAGAGCAGATTGGCATTTTCTACTCCTGATCGGTTCCTAGAGAAGAGCCTAGTAGTGTATGCTGTTTGGGGCAAATGTCCTGAAAAAATATACAACCTTAATTCTGTTGTGTCTGCTCTTACAAATATGCAACTTTCCCTTAAAACTGATCCTTTACTTTGCTTTCCATAGAAGTAAATGCAGAATAATGCAAAACTCTGAGTGTTTATATAAACTATTCACATGTCCTGTTTCTTTTTTTTTCTATTAAACATGATTTCAATGATTCCTCAAGATTCTAAAATGTAATATTGGACTAGTATATATCTTATCAATGTCACTATCCTATGTGTACCTGCTACCATGCCTGAAATCTGTGGGTTTTTTCTCTTGCTCTTATGCTTTCCAACTATTTTTAAGTTCCAATTTAAAATAACAAAGTATCTACAGCAGTTCCTCTTACTACTCCAGAGCACCCTAACTCTGACATTGGTGGTTCATTCATTGTATATGTCCCACATAGTTTATATGTTCATCTAGCTTTGGTAGCAAAGTTTTCTCTTGACTGAAGTCAGTGCATAGCAGAGTGCTGAGTATATATTTCTCAAGTCACATATATAATTCACATACATTTACATCAAGCACTATGGGATAATGGCATCTGAAGGGATGCTGAGCAGATTTGCAATGTGCACTACAGATGCTTTATCTCATCAAGGCCCAGATGACTTTCATATCATCAACTTGTACTGTAAACACTTCTATGTGGATGTGACTTGCCTATACAATGGCAGTACATGTGGAACTTAGGAGAACTGTCTTCATCATTTTTCCTGTTTAGTCAAGCCTTCTTCCTCTGTATCCTGCTCAAGCCCATCTTCTCTGTCACAGTTTCCAAACCTGAGAATACGCAAAATTCTCATTGTTGAACTAGAGGAATGACACAAGCACAATGCAAGAGAAAGCCAACATGCAACTATTGAAGCAATATCAGAATTCTTCAAGTAGCCAACAAGCCCATTCTAACAATAGTTTGCCCGTCCTTGCCTTATTCAGAGTTTTATCTTATGTGAATGTACTTCAAAATTTGCAAGGACAATCTTTGTGTGGGAGCATTGTGGGGGTTTAAAATTAAATTGTATTAATTTAACTTTTTTTCACATTATTTTTATTTTCCAGAAGAGTAAGTGGGGAGACAGTCAAGCTGGATGGAAAAGGTGCTACTGACTCATATAAAGATGAGAAACAGACAGCCTTAAGAAGGCATTCTGGATTTATGCTTGCTGATTCATAACTTCCTACATACATGTGGGGAAAAAAAGTGTGGATTCTGCCGAGCTATAATCTGCAGGAAACCCGCCCTCCCTTCACAAAGTGAGACAGTAGTTTCAAAACTGTAGGAGGACTTAACTTCAGCTCCCAGAAGATGTTCTCTTGAAAAATGTTTAGACTACTGGCCTGAAAACATTATCCCCAACCACCAGGTCCTACCTTCTCTGCTTTCACAAAGAAGTTCAGAACTGGTTAAAGCTCAAATTTCCCAGTTAAATCATCAGGTAAACCAAATGTAATCAAACAAATAATGGAAAACAGTTGTATAGGGAAGACACTAAGGGGTTTGTAGAGAACTACTTTTCCTTTTTCATGCAAGTGCTAATAGATCAGTTCTCTCCCTAATGTCTAAAGCAATTAAATAAGATAATATAAAGAACAAAACCAAAATCAAGAACAGTAAGATTACAATTAAATTAGTTCAATTACTGTTTAATTTCAAAGGGACTTAAAGCTTTATTTATATCCAGTTTATTGTTTACCTATGCTTTTTGGGCTGTGCCCTGGACTTCTCAGTGAGAAGCGGATATGGCCAGAGTTTCATCCAACCTGCATTCAGTGCTGTGTCCCAACTGGGCAGCCATGGCACAGTTCCACTCAAAATTCTCTTGTTGGCAAGTGGCAGTCCATATTTAGAGGAAAGCCAAACTTTCGCTCTTGGATTGACAAAAATGTTAACTGTTGAGAATTAGGAGTACAATTTGTCTAGAAGTATTTCTGAAGAGACATGACCCATGGAGTCCTGGGCATGTACCAGTCACTGCCACTTCACCCTGTCCAGTTATGGGCTTCTCCTCTTGGGACATAGGCACTCACAGTCCACTTCACAGCTGTTACCCAAACAGGTGCCTGTTAAGGGCAGCATTGGAAGCCTGGCTCTCTGTGCCAGGGGGCAATTGCATCACATTCTGTGAACTCTGCCCTCTACTCCTAACTCTTAGCATGCCATATTGTGGGGCATGTGACCATTAGATGTGGACAAGCTTGTCATGTACCCACTTTTCTTTTTAAGGGGTTCTTGGTGCCTGGGAATTGAAATGAGACATAGACCAGAGCTGTTGCTGCTGCTGCTGAATGACAGGCCTGTGATCCCCCAGTGGCTGGTGTTGCCTCGACCATAGGCTGCTTCCTCTGAGGCTTGGGTGAGTTTTGTATAAGTACTTTGAGTTCACGGCATGGCTGATTTGTTAAAATGACCTACACAGGATCTCTGATATCAGTTTTGTAAAAGGACCCAAAATACAGTGGGTCCAGGTTAATTTTTTGTGTCATTGTTCTACTGAGGAGCCTAAATAAATATGCCTGCCCCCAGAGCATTGAGTGACAGAATTAATTGGCATAGTCAGCAGGATCCTTGGCTTAGAATGATGACTGATTCCCTGCTAAATTGTATCTGTTGCAAAAGGGGTTTATGTAAAACGGATGGCAAGATCCTAGGAGAGATAAGGAGTGACTAAAGGCAATAAGCCATAATCTGAAAGCCTTATGGAATGAATTCAGTAATTGGAATGATATGTGTAAAATAGAGACAGAAGGGAGGAAGGGAGGTGCTGGCTGTTGGCTGCAATATGGAAAATTGAGCACTAACAGGCTGAGAAGTTAGAAGAAGAAATGAGGAAGGGGAAGAGTGAATTTTCAACAAAGGATTAAGAAATTAAATTAAAAGCTGGCAGCATGTCTGGAAAAAGGGTACATCCCCCCCAAAAAAAAAACCAACCACCAAATATAATTAATGCCACAGGATATGGAGAAAGCAAGGAAACACCATGAAACACTACTACAAGGTAGTGATCTAGACCCCATAAAAATCTGCTCAGCTATGTATAATGGTAACTGGGATGGAGACATTTGGCCAGATGGTTCTAATGAGGAAGCAAGTAAAGTAAGTGGCTCTGTATCAACACAGCACCTGATTAAACAAGGAATGTCTACTGATGACATAGTTGGAGATGAACCACAGAGTTGGGATACTACTAAAGTTCATGATTTTAATACAGATGCTCTCTGAAAAATTTGGATAGCATGTCAAGGACAACCTGGGGAATCAATACTTGAATGGATGTACCAGCTTTGGTGTGATAGGTCAGAAGGAGTGTCTATTTGTATGAGAGGCAGAAGCAGAGGCAGAAAATTTAGACCTAGGCCTTGCAATTTCCCTCACCCTCCAAGAAGATGCTGCTTGAATGTTATGGACTCTATCTGATAGATGGGCAAGAAGGGTACAATATCAAGACTGGGGTGAGGAATCCATGTTATCTTGGCAGGACCCACATGAACTAAAGGGAGAATGTTACAAGTGGCTGTTGTAACATTGCATTCAGCCAAAGCCAAAGGTGATGAACCTAGTCCTTGTTTCCTCTCCTGATTTGAGAGCTCTTGGGAAGAAGACTGTAGGAACAGAAAAATTAGTTTGCTTGCAGATACATCAGATGCTGCTTGTGGAAATCCTCTTTCTGCAAGTGGCCCAACAGACCATTTTGCAAATGCAAGAACTAGGCCCTGAAATTTAAGATCCTGAATGGTGATGGATCTTAATCATCTTGGCCTGACCTAGATGTTGAATGAATTTTCCATGAGACCAATGGACTAATCCAATCAAACAAAACAAGACTGATAGTGGAGTTTTCAACCACATTGAGAACAAGTGCCTGTCTAGATCAGGTGTTCACTCACAACTTACTTCATGTTCATAAAATGACAGGGCAAGAGGAAAAGGCCTCAAGATGCACCAGGGCAGATTGGGTGTTAAGAAAAATTTCTTCACTGAAAGGGTTGTCAAGCACTGGAACAGGCTGTCCAAGGAAGTGGTTGAGTCACCATCCCTGGAGGTCATTAAAAAATGTGTAGACATGGTGCTTACGGACATGGTTTAGTAGTGGACTTGGCAGTGTTACATTAATGGTTGGACTTCGTGATCTAAAGATCTTTTCCAGCCTAAACAAATCTATGCATACAAGTACAGAAGAGTCAGTCAAATTCCGGTTTTAATTGCATCTGTGTAAAGCTGTTACTCACAAGCTCTGCCTGCAAGTTAACTGAATCAGAAGGTCATGTTTGGCCTGTGGGAGTTTATTTCTTACTGTGAAGCCTGCTACAAGTTCGACTGGTGCTTTTGCAGTCCCCAAGGGACTGCATGTTTTTGTGGAGCCTGATGGAGACTTGGCTCCTGTCACCATTTTAATGAGCAGTCCTTTCCCATATATGATGACTCTTGGAGCAGCTAGAATAGAAACTTTCTTTGTTAACTGTGCCGAAGAGCTTTATGAATGAACACAGTGAAAGGATCTGTGATACCACTTCTCTTCTGCAGTTTCCCATAACAGTCTTGTCCTTTACAAAGGAGGAAGGTTGAAGGCAACATGGAAGTTACAGATCAAGTTTGAAAATTGTCACAATATCTGGGATTGTTTCCTTTCAGGTGCCTCTAGATAAGACATTATCTTCTTTACTTTCAACATGCCAGATGTCACCAAGGTAATTTTGATGTTCAGTGGCTCACTTGAAAGATTTATGGTGTAAAGCTGTGCCAACAAAACATTTGAAGAGCATGAAGTCTGCTCCAAGAATATACATAGATCAATAGCAGCAGAGTTCCTTAAGAAGACAATTTCATATGTTGGGAAAAGGCATAGTAGTGTCATTAGTAACAAAAGAAAGACTCGCTAAGAGTTTAAAGCTTAGTGTATTAGTGTTTATATTGCTCCTAAGGAACTGAAATTTAGGACTTTTTCTTGGCTTTATGCTAGTTGCTAGGTAACAGATGCCTGTGACATGCTAATCTTTAAGGACTGAGATGGAAGAAAATTTTTTGCAACAAAGGTATGTGTGAATGATTGCTCTTTTCACAACATCATTCTAGGAAAAAGAGGAGCTGGGAGAACATACTGTTAATAGTTCTTGGAAGAACTCTGTCAAGGTTATGGAGACCTCTGCTTGGTCCACTCCAATAACACCAGTAGAAGTCACTGGAAGAATCAAGTTCTTTTCTCACATTCCTTGAAAGTAGTTGAAACCAGCACAAAAGCTGTTTGTCCCTCTGTAATGGGTGCTGGGCTTCTGGTGCCCTGTTGTTCCCCCTGCTGCCTTTTCAACCCCAACTGCCTTGCACCACTTGCTCACAGAGGTTCCTGCAGGCTCAGTTCCTTCTCTCCCTTGACCATGGAGAAGAAGAGAGCATCAAGGTCAGGCGGTACAGCTGCAGTTTTGCTCCTTGGTATCCAGATGACAGAGTTTAGCTTTGAGATTTATAGGTGAAGCAGGCTGCAGAGGGATTTTCTTTTTTTCCCCATGCTCTGGTGGCCTGTCAGTCATCCATCAAAGCAGACAAAACGGTGGCAGAAGCAGTTTTTAATATCATCAAGCACAAGTCATTAGCCTTAACTAGACAAGAGGAACAGCCTACAGGGATCCATTGTTATCTCTAAAGGAGACAGAGGAAATGAAAATGTGACATGTCTCTGTGGGGTCTGTAGAGCTCTGAGTTCATTTCTTTTACAGCCTTAGGAAAGGAAAACAAAGATGGATTTCAGCTTTTACTGTTTTGCAACTAAGATTAATGGCTTGTAGTGCTCATAACAGCTATATTATTCTGGTAACAATAAGAATTATTATCTAATAGTTTTTACGTTTTTCTCCCCTTGTGCTCACAGCTCTGGTGTATCTGTCACACACCTGCTTGGTTGGAAAAAGGAGAATGAATGGTATACTTGACAAATTTCAACTTTCAGCTGGCAAAGAGCAAATGTCATTCTCAGGTAGAAGGATAAGCACAGTATTTTGAGGGCTGTCTCTACTTCTGCTGATTGCTGGGATTGATTCAGATGGATGCTGATACTGCCCCTTGTTCACATGGTTTATAAAGGTTTCCATAAAGAAAAGCAAACTGATTTCAGCAGACATTTCACCATTTAACTTATAAAGAGACGTCACTAAAAGCACCATACTAAGGCCATCTCTGAACAGTTTCTTGAAAATAATGAAATGTGAACTACACTGTGTCCTTGTAACTGATTCCAGAAGTCATGTGTATCATTTTCATTCCACAGACACAGCAGTGTGTGTCTAAGGATTACACTACAGTTACAAAGATTTTTCTAATTCGGGTAAAAAGAATTTGATCATTATTTTTATAACATCCTGTACATGCAGATTCATGCCCATTTACAAGCAAATAAGAGAAATGGGGCATGGGGGACTGAAGCCAAGCCTTTTATATTTGTATTTATATAATACATGCAGGGAACCTTAGCTAAATACCTAGAGGATGTAATTCATAAAGTGCCAAGGCACATTAAGTCAGGTATTGCAATGCTTGTAGTGTGTTTTACATGACTGGTTCCCAGAGGGAAATCCCAAACCCACAGCTAGGTATTTACCTCTCCTAAGCAGCTGGCATTCATTAAGATGAATCCCAGCTCCAATTAGGCAGTGACATAAATACAACCAATTAGAAATTGCACCAAAAAAAAGGTCTTAAGTCACTTCCTTTTCAGAAGTTGAGATCCCACTTCAGAGCTAGGAGTAAACACCTCCAGCCCCTTGGGATCTGGAACCCACATTTTTTCTCCTACAGCTCTCTTTTAAGGAGCTGGGGAAAAAGTTACCCCTTTTGACTGGCTCTCTGCCAGAATGTGCGATGAAGAGCATTCACCCCACAGGCTCTCACCTAGGAATTGGGAAGTTTGAACATCAGTCTATCCTAATCTGCCACGGATGATACCTCACCACTCTCTGCAGCTCCTCTAGACCCTCAGAAGATTCATTGAAAACACAAAACCAGCCGTGCTCTTGTGGTTTCCAAGAGGTGCAGTCAGGGTTTTGCTGAGGCTGTATCTCAAGGCTGAATGGCCCAGGTGCCCAGAGAAGAAAGTGAATGTAGGGCTGCCTCTGCCAAGGTTGCTGGAGGCAGTCCTGTGGGTACAAAAATACCTTCAGGGCTCAAAATCCAAGGGTTTTGCCCTGTAACATTAAGGACTAACCCACATCATTTGTCCTCCTGACAGCAGGATGGCAATTGAGGGTTTAATTAATATCTGCCTATACTCTAACCTGTCACAGGATGACCACTGAATTCAGCTCTTTGATTTGCATTTAATAGGTACTGGTATGAGGCAGACCTGAACCACACACATCTTCTAAAATATTTAGAGCAAACATCAGAAAACTTGTGCCCTGGAATCTATGGGAATGCTCATCATTTCAAGCTTATTTGGTGACACCATGTCACCAAAACTTTCACTTATCAGTTTTTACTTTATTTGTCATTTGAAATTATTTAACAAAAATATTTTTCACTTTTTAACAATCAGTAATTCACTTTCTTTTTGTAATAATTAGGAAATTTTCTACACTCTTTTTCCTGGGTCTAAATCTTGTTTTCCAATTTTGCACTTTCATGAACAGTCAATATTTGCTGTCATTTTTCTTCCAGGCCAAAGAAAACAACAGTGATAGATCTGCTCTAAGGTTTGCTCTTAAAATCATACAGCTCCTTTTCCAGAGCCTTGGAGGGTCCTGGTGTAGCTTAGACTGTCATGCAGGAGTTATAACTGGGACCTAAGGGAAAAAAAAGTCATTTTATAGAAGGCAGTGTTTTTTGAAGCAGTGCAGGAGTTAGTTAGTGAGCATCATGCTGAACAACATGCTGAGTGATGCTCATCCCAGAGACACAATTAGTTTCCTGCATTGTAGATTAGTGCATCACAGCAGAAATGGTAGGTTCTACACTCTGGTTGGTGCTAGTATTTTACCACAACTAGGAACGACTAGATTCTTTCCTGAATTAAACAGGAACTAAACACTTCACTTGTGACCTGAAATGCTTTTGTGCAACCATAAGCTACCCTTACCAGAAGGGGAGGTACACTTCCACCTGGAGAACTGCGTGCAGTTCTGATGCTCCAAAAATAGATAGGCATGGAATTGTCCAGTGAGTCCAGAGCAGGGACACAAAGCTGATAAGAGGACTGGAGCACCTCCTTTATGAATATAGGCTGAGAAAGCTGGGGCTGTTCTGCCTGGAGAAGAGAAGGTTGCATGGAGAAATCATAGCAACCTTCCAGTACCTGCAGGGGACCTACAGGGAAGCTGGAGAGGGACTCTTCCGCAGGGACGGTAGTGATAGAATGAGGATTAATGGGTACAAACTGAAAAAGGAGAAATTTAGGCTGGATATTGGCAAAAAATTATTTACTGTGAGGGTGGTGAGACACTGGAACAGGTTGCCCAGGGAGGTTGTGCCTGCCCAAAGCCTGGCAGTGTCCAAGGCCAGGCTGGATAATCAACCTTGTCTAGTGGGAGGTGACTGCCCATGGCAGGGAGTTTTGGACTAAATGATTTTTAAAGCCTCTTCCAACACTTAACATTCTATGATTCTTTGACCTGGAAACAGGCTCTATCATAGAGACTTTTCAGAATATGGGTCATCTACAGTGCACTACTGTCACAGGTACCAACTGTGTGGCCAGTTGCATGCTAAAACATTAACTGCATGCTACCTTGATTGCAATCTAGAATTTTATATCAATCATCATGAAGGTTTTTGTTGGTTGCCACTGAAGAAACCTCAGTTACCTACTCCACCACATTCAGTCAAACTGCTCTGTCAACTCTCAGATTCTTAGTTCAAATGGGAAAGAAAGAAGGGCAAAAGCAATTAAAGCACTGATTTGTGTGGCTGCAGCCAGAAGGAATGAAAATATTTTTACTTTGCAGGCATCACTTGTTAGTACATGCTTTGGTGGTCCTTTGATCCCAGAAGACAGGACTGTAGTGGAGTGTCATCAGATGACTGTGGAGCTAAGAGGAAGCACAAAATTGCTATGCACTCCCCAAAAATAAAAAAATCTCCTTCAAAAAAATAAAATCCTCCCCAAAAGGTCCTTTGCAAACATAGAACTTAGAACTGTGATACGAACTGTCAGAAGGAAAATCACACCCACCATTTGATGCCACTAAAGCAAAGCCAAGTCTATGCTCGCCAGGCTTCCTCTTTACAGATCTCCCTCATCTTCATACAATCCTTCTATCCACTGGGTCTCTTCTCGGTCCCTCCTCACTGTCCCCTTTTCCCAGACTGATTCTTGAGGCTTTTTCACCAATCTCTCACTTAAATTTCAACTCCAAAGCAATTTTCTGTAATACTTCAGTTCTTCTCTTGGGTCACTCAATGATAGCAAATGCAGAGACACCACACTTGTCATTCATTGTGGAGATGTACAGAGTGCTGTATAGGTATACTAGTCTAGTTCTTTCTAAAAGAAGCCCAACAGAGACATATAACAAGGATCTGAATCACTTGAAGATTAGAAGCTGTGCATAATTCAGCTCTGAAGAAAGATGAAGGGAATTGCAGGGTTATGTCCTGACATGCACTTTTACACCTACGAATATCATCAGTCTAATTTCAGATTTAAGATATTAAAAAGGCAGTCTTTAGCCTGAGAGATGCAAAACTGGCCTTTATTTTTAGAATCAGCATAAGGTCTTGCAAAAACGAGTGAGTGTAATTGAGATGGATAAGATTTTCCTCTAAGAGAATATGATTGTGTTGTTTTTCCATGATTCATGACAAATCTGTCAACCTGACTTCTTAAGCACCTAGTAGTTACAAGTAATAGTTACAAGTCAGCATTCATATGTGATATCGGGCAAAATAAAATTCAGGGCGAAACCAGAGGGCTTTTTCATGTTCCTAAAGGGAAAATTATTTTAAACATTCTGGAAAGTACTTTTACCTTTTCCTTTTCATTTGCTTTGACTGATTATTGTGACTTTCATTCACCTGATGACGACCAGAGGCAAAAGCAGATGACAAGATTCTCATGTCAGGCAGAGCAAGTTCTGCTGATCACAGAAGAGAGAATTAATTAAAGCCCTGTCACTGGAATGGTGCTGCTATTTGTCACACAGGAGAGATTCTTCAACACAGAAATATTTGTACAGTCCACTGATGGAAGTTCAGGGACACACACTCAGCTCTGCATCTGCAGGCAATTTTCACTGCAAGTGTTGATGTCAATTGAAATATGAATGCACCAATCAGTGAACCAGCAAATTTAAGTCAGACTATTGTTACCAACAGAGAGAAATTTCTGACTTGAAGGAAAAGAAAATCCAAGATAATCTGATCTTGCAATTATTATTTTAACTTCCCTGTGAGGTTTAACTCAGGATATCATTTTCTGATGAAGAATGAGATAGTTCCCACTCTCTGAAGTGTGAACTTTAAATTAATTCTTGAATTTAAGTAATCCTGCAACTAGTTGTAACTCTTTTTTGAATTTTAAAATTCCTAGTAATATACTTGACACCAATTTTGAATAGCCAGTTCAGAATCTGGAATAGTCTAAAGTTTCTGCATTTGGCGTGGTGAAATACTTACTACATTTATAAGAATTGCATATTAAGTCTGTGTAATACATTGTTCTTGTTACCATGACTACCTCTAATAAATGTTTGTATAGCTCAGCAGTGTCTACATCCAGTTAAAACCCCTTTATTGGCATTCACTTCCTGCAGCATTTGGCACAATAAACTGAAGTCAGGAACAATTATGATTTAAAAGGAAACAGATATCGCATGTTCACACTTTCAAACCTGTTTTTTCAAAATCCCAGGTGGTTATAGTAGCATGCACAATAATTTCAGTAATTTACAGAGTAGCTAGTAGGAGGGCTGATGCTTGATTTGTGCATGCTCAGGCAAGATTTAGTACCTGGCTCAGTGTGTTAGATGTATTAAAGTACAGATTCCTATCAACCTGGAGCACAAAAGGTTTTATAAGTCCTGCTTTATGCCTAATTATTTCCCCTGGAAATACCACACAAAATGAATACAAGTTGAGACTGAATTTTAGGAAAAATTTCTTCACAAGAAGGGCAGTGCAGTACTAGAGAAAGGCTGCTGACAGGAATGTGGGATCTTCATCCCTCATGGTTTTCAGGAGTTGGCTAAACAGTCATGACTGACTAGATACAGTGGCAACACACAACAATTTTGCATGGGAAGCAGTACACATCGACCACCAAAGCCTCTTCTAACCAACATTTTAATGACTCCTCTTTGATCTTTAACCTTAAGACACCCTATTGTATGAATTGGATGTTGTAAGTTTAGTATTCCTGTACATTCACATAACTCTATACATGCATATACATATGTGTATGCATACAAAAATTGCAAGTATAAATGCAACCCATACTTTTAAGAGCACTCAATATGTATGCATTTTCATTCAAAGCTCTGCAGACAAGTAGGTCCCAAAACAGGACTTCTAAATATCCGCTTGACGTATGTGTGTGTATTAGTTTTGCTCAGACTGTGGTTGTGGCCTCCGCTGGGGTTTGCAAGATGATTCAGGGAAGGGAGGATTGCAACATAGAGGGTGGCTGTCAGGAGCAGCTCAGGGTGGAGGCATGAAAGTAACCAGCTGCTGCACACATATTAGCTGGTTCCTACTCTCCAACCCAGGAGGAATATCTGCTGGCTCAGGAGATGGCACAAAGATAAAAGTGTGTCATATTTTCTAGGAGTTGGAGAGGTACTGACGCTATCTGCATCTTTCAGCACAAAACTCAGGAGCTTTAAGGTTAGATGCATTGGATACATTTATTAGCACTGAACTGCAAGCCTTCATAAGGGTAGGCTGGTTTTGACGACTAAACCAGGCTGTGAGTAAGGCATGTCCAAAAAGAAGCAGCATTTTGAGCAACCTCATTAAATCTTTGGGTATCTGGAATGTAATGAGAAGGGGAGTAAGTCTCTGTGCAACAAGACCAATCTTCCATTAAGTGAATTTTGCTGTGCTAGAATGATGCTGATTTACAGTGTATTTTGATGGGAAGAAATCACAATTTTAATTGAAGAGCTGGTTTTGCTCTCTCAGACACTGTTATGTCACTTGCGGAAAAATTAAGCTTTTGGCCACTACCTCTGGTTCTTTAGTCAAAACCAAATGCTTCTGGAAGTCTGATAAAGTCTATTTTAAGAAACAGAAAGAACAGGTAGAATTTCTACTTTTAGAAATATTTACAAGTCTCAAAAGACACTTATAGTGTAGATTTAATAATCTGTTTATAAAGTTTACAGTAAAAGAAACAATAACATTTAGCACACTCACTAACCACAAGATTTGAGGCCAATGTGCCTGTTTAAGGATGTGTTTTTGAGTTTTCTTATGTAGAAATCTTCCTGCAGCCAAGCAAGTAGCAGGGGCAATGCAGCACAAATATTTTTCAAACACAGTCTACCATTTACTCTTGTGACTGAACTGCAGCCTTGGAGAGAAACATATTGTCAATATATTTGTAAAATTAAAACTTTACTTAATATTAGTGTCATTGTTCTAAATACTATTTGTTCCCATCTCTAAATCCTTCCTCACAAGTCCTCCTGTTTCCTGTCCTCTAATCTCAGCCAAGACACTCTTTGCAAAAGTGAGCTTGGACTCTCCAGTGCACACCAAATCACACACCTTTTCATTCACCTCTCCCTGATCCCTGTTATTTCTGGCTCGCTTCAGTTCTTCCTCTTTCCCAGATTTCAGTTTTCCAATATATCTCACCTACCTCTTTTTTGGCAGAAATGGGACAGTGGGAACTGGCAGCTGGCAACCAGCAGCTCCCAGCAGATGCACAACGCAGGGAAGGAAGGAAATTCTGCAGCAAATGGTGCAGATGGAGCCTGACCCTATTGTGTTCACGTCGCCCTGCCATTCAATGAACAAATCCTTTCCTTAGCCCTGAGCAGCTCTTTCTGTGGCTGCTGCAAACCCAAGGCTGGTCAACATCTCCTTGCACAACTGGACACTGAAAGTTGCTTTCCTAAATATCAGACTTGCCACAGATTTAGTCTGTCATGAGGAACAAAAGCTTCTGCATGTATGAATAAGTAACCCCTAGAAACAGTAAAACAATGTGAAATTGCTAAGAGTTACTTTAACAAGGTGTTAGGTAGGAGGCATTCCAGATGAAAATTCCTGAACATTTAGATATTTTTTTTTAAACACAGCTATCTTATTGCCACAGATTGCTGACAAGCAAGGCACACAAGCATATATGCAACAAGCTGTGCTAGCAAAAAAACCCCAAACCTCTAAAATCTGTCTTCAAAAAACATCAGAAGAGAGCATTTATATTAAATTGCTGTGTTAGATCCTCATAAAATTCCCTTTAAGACAATTTATTAAATGATACTTTCTATTCAGTCTCAGCCTACAACTTCCTGTTTGCTTGGAATTGTAGTATGCAATTTATTTCAAGTCTTGTGTTTGTTTTCTTTTCTTTTTCTTTTTTTCCCCAAATTATTTCAATGATTTGTAAAAGCTGATAGGGAAGTTTGTTCCAAGACTGAAGTTAATGAAGGCAGCAGATTTTGGTTCCTTACAGAATTAGAAAACAGTGTCCATGGAAACAAAAAGAGAAGTAAAGCCTGAGATTCCCTTTTTCTTCTCTGCTGTATGATGTGATGAGAAATAATCAGGGTAGTGATTTCTCAGGACAAATATTTTGTTGTAGCAATTCCAAGATGTGAGGTGCCAACAAACTAGCATCAGACAAACTCCAAATGGTGACACATACTGAGAAGTCACACCTGCCATTTCCCCACCTATGTGTCTTAGCATGCAGCTTTGCAACAGGTATCCCTAAGCTATCGATCTGTAGATTGTATTGGGTTTGTAGCTATTGGTTCACTATAAAAACAGAACTTAGTTTTGGTACTGGCTCATGGAAATATGTCATGATAGCTCTTTAAACCACGAGTCAATGCATTACCATAACTCACTAATGTTGCTAATGTCCCAAACATGGTTTGGGACTTTCTTTCTCTCACACAGTTCCTTATATTTTATTTATTACTGTGATCTGGAAGATTACAGCACATTTTGTGATGATATGTCAGCAGACCTGACCTGGGGTGACTTTTTTTCCAGCAGTGTTTTTACTTTCACAGATTTTTTCATTTTCTATTGAGAAGTGGTGGCACAGAATAGTTCCTTCTCTCCAAAGAACACTCTATTTATTGTACATAATTTTAAAATCTTTGTCTTAACAGGATAAATCCTCTCTTATTTTGCTTTAACATGACTCCCAACAGCCTTGCAATATCTTCCTTACTTTTCATTTAGAAACATGGGCCTCCTATC
>NW_008691755.1:29965-32857 GCF_000695815.1 Acanthisitta chloris | reverse complement strand
ACTTGGTTTTTCTGTATTGCTCTTGGAGCAGTCTACTGAATCTTCCCTGTTGCCACGGATAGAATCTAACTGCCTTAGCTTTACAACTTGTGGTAGCCCTTTAATTTTAAACCTGTGAAGGTTTATATTAATTTGGAAAATTTGGAGAAATGATTTTACATAGTCACAACTATGAAAGATGAGCCATACTGAGGTAAAAGACACACACTCCCCTCACATATACCCATGCATACCAGTCATGAACAGACCAGTTTGACTTAATTTTAGCTACCAAAAACTAGGTCTCATCATCTACTCCAAGCAAAGTTTTTCCCTCAAAACTTTCAGTTCTTTCAAGCTGGGACCACAGGAACAAATGGCCCGAACTTCATCTTGACCAGTAGCTCAGACCCCACAAGACACTATACAGTTACTGTTTTTCTCTTTACTTTTTCAGCTAGTCAACCCAGTTCAGCCATTCCTTCCATCTTTCAACTGTCTTGGTATCTCCTATAAAAGTAATTCTGCTCATGTCAAAAACAGAGTCCATTTATCCAGGTGTACTACACGATTTACACACCAGCAATGAACTGAAGCCTAACTCTACCTCAGAATAACCTGAACAAGTTGATGAAGTACAAGTCCAGCAAATGGTCAGCAAAGGAATATCAGTAGGGTTTCTCTGATTTAAAAATCAATCTTTTCTTACTCTTCTGCCCAAATAACTGGAACTGAGCAGGAGATAATGACTTATAGCTAAAGTGATGGTCATTTTCCATTACATCATGCTGGATAGCTTGAGCTAACTTAGTTGGAAAAATGCCCTTACTTCATCCTAGTCTGAAAAAAAATCCTTAAAGCTGAATCTAGAACTGGCAAGGCTTCAGAAGTATCTTCTAAGTGCACCAAAAAAACCTGTCTACCCCATGTCAGTGATTAATATCCTTTTCATAGACTTCAACATATGTCTTCTCCTGAAACAAATGAGATAAACACTTGTCTTATAGCAAGAGCACACTCAGCTAAAAACGCCTCATAATCATACCTTTTTCAACGTTTAGAGACTTCTTCTTTGAGATACCTTTGGGATAGCTTCTATAGGAAGGCCAATATCTGTCCTTTAATAGAGATTATCCCAAACACTTCTTCACAATATTTGAACATATTTCATTTCTAACCTCGGAGGATCATGGACTTCATTGCAACGTCAGAGATGTCCAGAGGGGGCTAAACTGGTACTGTAGTGCTCCCCTTGAGCTAATTCGGCCTGATTAAGGGGCACAACACTGTGACAATAGCTGTGGTGCTGACAGGGTCCCCAGCTAAGTCACGTGCAGAGCGAGCTCATGTTCCTGTGCTGTCTAGACAAATCTATAGTGTAATTTTTTAACTCACACTCCATAGAAAACTTTTTAGAAGTATAGGATTATGAAGTCCTTGGCTTTCCTTTAAAATTCTTTCTGGCAATTCTTCCAATTAGTTATCTGTGATTTCATACTTAATAGCGATAATTAAATCATAATTTATCCTCTGACCTACATGAACAGCTTTACTTTCCCTGGGTGTGATAGTTACTCCAGTCAAGAGTTTCCTGGCTATTCCATAGAAGCAACTCACATGGTAATAGAAAGATTAACTTGTGGAGAGTGCTGAAACATCCTTCTTTTGAAAGGATGGTTACAGCATTTAAATTTGTTTCTTTGCCTGGGGACAACAACAAGAAGTCATTCTGGCACAAAAGCTGTATTACTTTTCCTAGCTTTTGCTTTTTTTTCAGCTTGTTTCTGGTAACATCCCAATTTCTTTGAGTAATTTATTTTCCTATGGAGGAAAAAAAATATTTCCTATATCTACTCCTTTTTTTTACCTTACATAGTGAGAATTACTGTAATGTTTTAGTAATGTCTTTACAAACAAAATAGCATCTTTTGGACGTCTGATAGCCTCTTTCAGATGTTTCCTGTTTTTCAATAATAACAATGACTTGATGTGGTTTTGATTCCTGTGCAGTCTTGCTTTCTGTTAGCACCACCTGGTTTACAGCTATGCCATCATGTCACTGCTAAAGTGACATTCTGCTTAGGCCGAGTGCTGGTCCTGCCTCAAGAAGCACAAACAGACCACACACAGAGGATACCAACGACCAAATACACTACAAACTTGACTGTTATTACTCAGTAAAGACCACTCAAATCATACCCAATGCCTTAACCTATAGATCATGCTTACATTGTGCTATTGATCCTTTTATTTTTATTGTTCTATCTTTAAGGTCATTCAGACAAGGTTCAGTGTTCTCCTTTGACATTTGGTTCCCGAATTGTGATTACAGCAGTCTGAAAACCAACTATCAAATCTATTATCATTTATCATTTTCAGCAAAGGTACCAAGCACATAGAACAAGGAGCAAAACCAAGAAAGTTGAGTATTCTTTGGGTTTATTTTTGCCTTTTTTAAAAAATCTTGCTCGCTTTTTTAATTTAATCTCACATTACTCATCCTTCTTTTCCCCAGTTGCTGGAAATGGGTCTTCTCTAATTTCTTTTTTTCCCCTGGCCAGTTTTTCTGCTTTTGTAATTCTCTTTCATCTTTATTTCCCACCCTTGAACAAAATGGTTAATGCTATTAAGTTAGAGATTTACTTAGGCATGATTATCCACTGTAGTCTTGGTTTACCGTGATACTCTTGAATTACTCATCCTTCTTTTCCCCAGTTGCTGGAAATGGGTCTTCTCTAATTTCTTTTTTTCCCCTGGCCAGTTTTTCTGCTTTTGTAATTCTCTTTCATCTTTATTTCCCACCCTTGAACAAAATGGTTAATGCTATTAAGTTAGAGATTTACTTAGGCATGATTATCCACTGTAGTCTTGGTTTACCGTGATACTCTTGATCAAAGTCCATAACTTTCCTGC
>NW_008691755.1:22169-29954 GCF_000695815.1 Acanthisitta chloris | reverse complement strand
CTTCCCTAGTACCCCTTTATCTCTCTGTTTAGCAACAATTCATCATGGTATCAGTCTGAATAGCACTTATTTCCTAGTTTGTCTTAAGTTTTTGTCATATTTTTAGACTCTGCATCTCTCGCTGTTCAGTCTGCCATTTTTCTACATTTTCTTTGCTAGTTATAAAAACATTATCTCGGTGAAGTTGTTTCTTTGGCAGACAAGTGGCAGATTATTACAGTATAAGATTTGATGTACTTTGGTTGATCCAAAGTTAATCACGCCCAATTTACCAATCTTGATAATGCATAGCAAAAGTTGTTTAAGGAATAGCAGAAGAATATGCAATTAATTCAGTGATCTTTCCCAAGGTACCCAGCCTGGTTCTGACAGTCAGTCTATGGACTGAGGTTCCATCTAGCTGGCAAGGGTACTCTTGCAAGAATTAATCTAAGCCCTTTTTAAACACATGTAAGCTTTTGGCTTCCAGAATATCCTGGGGCAATGAGTTCCACTATGCATGTATGTGTTGTGTGAAAACAATTCCTTTTTTGTATGTGTTTTAAACCCAGGCACTTAATTGAGTACGCTCTCATTTTCAAACCACTACGAATAGTGAAACATTGTTCTGGATTTTTCTTCTCTTCGCCATATATGATATTTTAACTTCTTTCATAAGCCTCAACTCCTTTTTAAACTCAAATCCTCATCAATTTAATCTTCCTTTACCTGCAAGGCAGTGAATAACCATTTCTGAAAGGCATTCAGGAACACCTAAAATAAACACACAGAGCGTTTGATCTGGGGACCAGTGCTCAGGTTCCAAGCACAGCCTCTTGGCTGTAAGACAAGTAGTGATGCTCTGCATCACTCTCCAGCCGTCTGCGTGGCTCACTTTTGGACTTCTTACAATGTCCTTAAATGTCTCAAAAGAAGGGAGTTGTTTTCTAGCTTACCCTGTCAGAGGAGAATTGCAGCTTTAAGCTGTGAATCAGAACCATTTAGCAAAAATTTGTAAAGGGAGAACACAGCACAACATGGCAAGATCTTTCAGTTCCAGCACATCTGGAGGTGAACTGAGCTTTTCGAACACGCATGTAAGCAGCCAAGCAAGCACCTACAAAGTACTCAGCCATCTCTCTGTTGCCACATTGCCTAAGAAAAATGTGCAATTACTCCAGCAAGCAGCTTTACATGATATGTAGGCAGACTGTCTGTGCTACACTTTAACAGCCTCTAGCTATAAATAACATTATTAGGAAAGCACATTGCCTTAGATGGAGAGAACAGAGATAATCACCTTTCTGACTGTCTAGAAACATATTTAGATTTCATGTTTAAAGACTAAAAATAGACTCAACAAATACATTCAGTTTTCAACAGTGGGTTAAGCTTCTTACCCAAGTAACACAATTGACACAATAATGCCAACAGTTTACTAAAAGTTTTAAAACACATTAAAATAGGAGTCAAAAATCTGAAGTCTTCAAAGGCTCTTTAATTAAAAGGTGAAAATTAAGGCCATGACACATTTGTTCCAGGAGGTAAAATACAGGCAGCTGACAGAGCTACTTCCCAGCTGTGTACACATACCACCCCCCTATGGGCTCCACTGCCTTGAACCTGGGACAGCTGAACCACCGCAGATTTCAGCCTGGGTTTCCATCCAGTATTGGGACTGGTTTATGTAAAATGTCAGCCTACAAATTCTGCCTGATTTTGAGGAGGACATGTGCATGAGCTCCTGCTGTGTCAGGAATGTTATGGGCTAAAGCCGAGTTCCTGATGTCTATGTCCCAGCATCTGAAGGTGAGGCTACTTGGCATGTGCTGCACTGTCCTCTTCCTGGGAAAAGTCATGGCTGCAACCTAACACTCACACCTTTCTTGCTCTCATACCTTCAAGTTTTCCTTCGTTACATGGTGGGAAGAAATACCCTGAGCCCTGTGGCTCTGCTTCTGCTTTTGCACCACTTTCCTGTTCACCCTGTTCAAGCACCATTGGCCCATGGGCACGCTGGCCTGCTGAAAATTCCTGTCCTGATGGCAGAGCCTAACCTGGAATGCCTGAGAGTCATTTGCTCAGTAATCATCTCCCCAGGAAGCTTTGTAACCACACAGCATGCAGCTCCCTATGGATAGCCATATTAACATACCTCCTGAACCATGAAAGTGGATAGTGCTTTGCGGTAAACTCAATGAGCACATTTTCACTGAATCCAGATTAACTCAGCTACTCTTCTCTCTTGCAGTATGCGGATGTTGATGCCACAGCTTTCATGAGTATTATTAGGATGCACAGAAAGGTCCACATTAGGAGCCTGTGGTGTACACCATATGGACCATTACAGCCCTTTATGTTGTTTCTTTCAGTTTGATCCACTGAAGGTCCAAGTAGCCTCAGAAACAGCAGCAGTGCTTCAAAGCCTGCCAGCCTGACCTGTGACCAACTGTAACCAGCAGCAAGTAATCATGTAGAATTTGGTCAAGCAGATATTCTCTGTGAAAAAATTAATTGGCTAGACTTATCAAACTAGTGAACTACCTATCAAACTCGGTCAACTAGGTTGGACTTCCACTTTCTGTTTGTAGAAATGCAAAATAAACACATGCATACACTGAAGCACAGAACCTTAGCAAATAACAAGCCAAGGACGTAACTGGCCTGCAGCCCATACAGGATATTCATTCACACAGAATACCTGTGTTGAACACTCCTTGCTATAAATTTTGTTTTGGTTATTTTCTTGACAGAGGGTAATCCCACACCCAGGCACTCCCCATATGTTCTCAGCAAAGTTGTAAAACAAGCTCTCTGAGTCAGGAGTTACATATTGTGGGTAAATACACCTGATAATGACACACAGCCTCTCCAAAGGCATACGTGCCTCAAGGATATCTGGCATGTGACTTCATTGGGATGTATGATCTTGTGTGAGTGTCAAATCCAGCTGAGATCTCCCATGTGGGATAAATTATTTTTGTAGTTTATGAAGAGTATAAACAAGGTAAAACAATCTTCATTTTTGTCTTCATCATTTGGTTCATCTGAAATCAACTATTTGTACTTTTTGTTGATTATCACACATTTGCGTCTGCTCATCATCTGTTCACTTAACCAGAACAACTGGTCCTTGATCTTCATGTCTTTCCAAACTTCATAGTATCTGGCTTACTATGGTTCTTTATCTCAATTATTTCTCAAGGAGAGAATGACCACGAATAGAGATGTACCTAAACATAGAAACAACAAAGACATAAAAAACCACCTTTATGTTAATGGTTAGATCACATGTATACAACATTAACTGAACAGCTGAGAATCCAAGTGACATCCAAGTTAAAAACAAACAGGTTCATTATAAGCCAGGCAGTAAATAGACATCTGGCTTCTAAAGGATATTCTACTTCCTGCTCCTTTCCACATATGTAATGTTTATTTTAAATTTCTGCGGGCTTATGCAAAATGGACAGATCTACAAACTTCTGATTAGATTGTTTAACTTGCTGGTGAATAAGGGCTACAAATTCCTCTTTGTGACAAAACCCAGAAGTTAAATGTATAGCACACATTTTCCATAGAGATTTTGCTCCTTAATTCAAACTGTAGCAGTTCAAGGTCCTGGTGTGATGGTTAAGATAGAATCATCTTCACTTACACACAACATTCAGCCAGTGGAAAATGTTTGATATGTATAATTTTTTCTTGCTTGATTCTAAAAACATCCAGTTTGCAATTGCTAAATGGGGAAATGAGAATCATAGAATCAACCAGGTTGTAAAAGACCTCAAAGATCATCAAGTCCAACCCTACCATTGTTACTAGACCATGGCACTAAGTGCCACATCCAGTCCCGTCTTGAAAGCCTCCAGGGATGGTGAATCCACCACCTCCCTGGGCAGCCCATTCCAATGTCTAATCACTCCCTCTGCAAAAATTCTCTTCCTAATATTCAACCTAAACTTCCCCTGGCAGAGCTTGAGTCTGTGCCCTCTTGTCCTACTGCTAGATGCCTGTGAGAAGAAACCAGCCCCCACCTGACTACAACCCCCTTTCAGGTAGTTGTAGAGGGTGATAAGGGCAATAAGTCTACCTTATCCAGGTAGACTATATCCACAGCCTTCCCCTCATCCACCAGGCAGGTCACCTGATCATAAAAGGAGATCAGGTTGGTCAGACAGGACCTGCCCTTCCTAAACCCATGCTGGCTGGGTCTGATCCTTTGTCCATCCTGTAGGTGCTGTGTGATCACACTTAGAATGATCTGCTCCATGTCTTTGCCAGACACTGAGGTCAGGCTGACAGGTCTGCAGTTTCCTGGGTCCTCCTTGCAACCCTTTTTGTGGATTGGTGTGACACTCACCAACTTCCAATCCTCTGGGACCTCCCCAGTGAGCCAGGACTATTGATAAATGATGGAGAGAGGTTTGGCAAACTCTTCTGCCAGCTTCCTCATCACTCTGGGATGGATCCCATAAGACCTTTCTTTAGTTAAACTGATCTCTCCCCAGAGGGTGAGGCTGTTACTACACACTTTGATCAAACACAGCACCTCTAAAGCAAGGTGGGTTACACAGGTTTTTAGCATGAGCATTTGTTATATTATTTTTAAATTAGTTTTAGTTGTTATACATCCCCTTGAATATTTCTGATCTAATCTCCTTTCTCACAAGGGGCATGACCCAGCTCTAAGCAAAAGAGATGGGGACCTTTCCATTAATTTCAGTGGGAACTAAAGTGATCCCTGAAGATCAATTAGCTGATCATTGTTTAGTTATGTTTGAAGCTCTGCTAGGGATACATTTTACAATTATTTTGTAAAGAAGACATCCAGAAACTGGAAGTTTGTTTCCTGTAATTCATAGCCCCATTGGGTAATGCAGTAGAATGCATTATGAGTGCTAATATGAGCACCAGTATCTAGACAAATATCTCATTTATTCACTGCCATCAGGCCTTTTGAAAAGAACACCCTATAAATTCTTAATGATAAGTACCTAAAATAAGTGTCTGAGACACACTGGATCAGAGCAGAAAGCAAACAGTATCATATTCTGAGATCTTTAGAGCAGTGTTTAATTATTACACTTGAAGAGAGTACTGTCCTTCTTTTTGAAAGAAATATTTTTCTAAAGGTGACATTTACACAGATCATAAATTAAAGTCACTCAGAGTAGATATGGGGAAGCCAATGCTGGGTAAAGGTTGTCTCATTCTTTCATACTGCCTCCCAGTTTAGGGAGCTGAAAACAGATTCCATCTCCTTGATAATCTGCCTTTGTCTAGAAGCAAATACCAACACTTCCTGTAGTTTTCATTGAATCAGTAATAGAATCTAAATAGTATTTTGAAGAAATACTAGTTAGAGATGTGGGGGGAAATGAAGAAATCAAGTAAACTGCAACATGTGTTTACCATGAGAGTCTATCCAGATACCTTTACTTAGTAACTGTCTTTCAGGATGAATGAAAGGTGGGTAAAGCATTGGAGGAGTGTCACCAGGAAACTATGAATTCAACAAAGGGTAGTAATGAAAGGAGAACTTTTGGCTAGATGAAGACTAGCAAAGGAGTTACCAAAAGATCGGTCAGAACCCATCTTGTTCAATACTGATGTCAGAGAATTTGGCATAGAGATAGAAAAGAGCTATTGAAAGCTGCTGACAATTCGTATTTGAAAGTATTTGTCATTGCAGTGAGGGAACAGGTTATTTTAAAGGAAGACTGGACAACTTTGAGGGCTAGAGTATTAGAAATGGCATAAAATGCAACATTATTATTTCAGAGCCATTCTATTACTAATAAGATTTTGTTTTCTTAAACACACTACTTGGAAATAAATGAGAGAGAGAAATAACTGAGAGCATCAGTTCCTCACAGGACGGTTATGATCCATCAATGTGATCTGACTGTGAAGTAGGCAAACACAATCCCCATAAATCCTTTTCCAGGAGAGATAAGAAACAATTAATATCATTGTACTTGTGAAACCTCCTCTGTATATAGCTCTGATTGCTTATGTTCAAGAAAGCTGAATGCAGACTGAAATAAATATAGTGCACAAAGTAATGACAAGCAACTGAAAGTGCTTAACTTTTCTAACAAAACAAAAACTGAGGTGATATATTTGCAGCACCTCAGGGGTTAAACAGAGGAGAGAGAGAAAAGTAGTAGAGCTAGTCAATGTCTGGATGCTTAAAGCCAAGTATAAACTGGCCATGGGTAAACAAAGCCTAGAAATTAGGAAAAAAAATTTAACCATCAGAATGTTATAACCTGGAACAGCATTTTTTCCCCAAGTGTGGAATCATAATTTTGCAGTGGAGCTTCACAAGTTTGTAAAGAGAATATAATGCGGGCACCTGAAATAACAGAGATTTGCACTTCCATGCTAAAGTTTTATATACATTGATTTCAGTCTTCACTTCACTTATAATCCCCTGGTGTGAGTTTGATGAGTAGATAGGTGAATCTGGGTCATTCATGGGCCCATCTGAGCCCGATGACTGGCTGCAGCAAGTTGAACAACAGATTAAACAATCAGACTGTGAGCCAGAGGTAGGATAGATGTAATCTTTGCCAGAATATTTTCCCTTGCTGTGTCACCACACGGTATGAAGTGCATTGAAGAGATGAAACACATTCTTTTTTTATTCCCTTCCCCTTTGCCCTATATCTACCTTCATAAATGTAGCCCATCACATTGACTGATGCACAAGTATTCCCAAAGGAGAGAAAGAGTAATTCATAATCTTGATTTATTGCTGCTAACAGTCAAATTTAGGATTATTTTCTGTGAACATTAAAAAAGTTTTACGAAGGTAGAAACAATAGTGAGAACTGTTTCTTCAATCATAGAATCACAAAATTTTAGGGGTTGGAATGGACCTTATGGATCATCTAGTCCCAACCCTCCTCGCCATGGGCAAGGATACCTCCCCCACTAGACCAGGTTGCTCAAGGCCTCATCCAGCCTGGCTTTGAACACTGCCAGTGTTGGGGCATCCACTACTACCCTGGGCAACCTGTTCCAGTGTCTCACCACCCTCACAGTAAAAATCTTTGTCCTAATATCTAGCCTAAATTTCCCCTTCTTCAAGTTCAGCCCATTACCCCTTGTCCTATCACTGCAGTTCCTAACAAAGTGCGCCTCTTTGGCTCCTTTGTAGGCCCTCTTCAGATACTGATAGTCTACTGAGGTCTCCATGCAATCTTCTCTTCTCCAGGCTGAACAGTCCCAACTTCCTCAGCCTATCTTCAGAGGGCAGATGCTCCAGTCCTCTTATCATGTTCCTCCTCTGGACTTCCTCCAACAGTTCCATGTCCTTCTTACATTGAGGACACCAAAACTGCACACAGTATTCCAGGTGGGGTCTCGCAAGAGCAGAGTAGAGGGGAAGAATCATCTCTTTTGACCTGCTGGTCACACTCCTTTTGATGCAGCTGAGAATTCAATTGACTTTCTGGGCTGTGAGCACACACTGCCAGCTTATGGTGAGTTTCTCATCCACCATCATGCCCAAGTCTTTCTTCTCATTGCTGGTATCAATTACTTCCCCACCCAACGCGCAGGTGTGCCTGGGACTGCCATGGCCCACGTGTAGGACCCTACACTTCATTTTGTTGAACTTCAAGAGGTTTGCATTGGCCAAGCTCTCAAGCCTGTCAAGGTCCCTCTGGATGGCACATCCCTTCCCTCCAGCCTGTGACTGCCCCATACAGCTTGGTGTTGTCAGTGAACCTGCTGAGGGTGCACTCAATCCCACTGTTCATGTCGCCGACAAAGATGTTGAACAGTATCGGCCCC
>NW_008691755.1:17244-22098 GCF_000695815.1 Acanthisitta chloris | reverse complement strand
GTGCCCATCCAGCCAGCTCTTTATCCACCAAGTGGTCCGCCCATCAAATCCATGTCTCTCCAATTCAGAGACAAAGATGTCATGAAGGATAGTGTCAAACACTTTGCATAACTCCAGGTAGATAATATCAGTTTCTCGGCCCCTATCTAAAAATTCTGTGGCCCCATCATACAAGGCCATCAAATTCGTCAGACATGAATTGCCCCTGGCAAAGCGATGTTGATTATTACCAATCACCTCTTTGCTTTTCATGTGGCTAAGCATAGCTTCCTGTAGAATCTGCTCCATGATCCTGCCAGGCACAGAGGTGACACTGACTGGTCTATAGTTTCCCAGTTCTTCTGTTTTCCGCTTTTTAAAAATAGAGGTTATATTTCCCTCTTTCCAGACAACAGGGTCATCACCTGACTGCCACGATTTCTCAAAACTTATAGATAGTAGCATAGCAACCACATCTGCCAGTTCCCTCAGGACCTGAGGATGAATCTCATCAGGACCCATGGACACATTCAGGTTCCTTAGATAATCTCAAGCCTGATCCTCTTCTACAGTGGGTTCAGGGGTTTCATTCTTCCAGTCTCCACCTTTGTCTTTCTTGGTCTGGTCAGTGTGGCTGGAGCACTCGAAGACTGAGGAAAAGTCATTGAGAACCTCAGCCTTTTCTTTATCCAGGGCATTCATGTCTCCTGTTTCCTTCCAGAGAGGGCCCACATTATCCCTAGCTTTCCTTTTACATGTGGCATACCTGTAGAAGCCCTTCCTGTTATCCTTACTGTCCCTGGCTAGCCTCAATTCCAACTGTGCCTTTGCTTCCCTGACTATGTCTCCAGCTTCTCTTACAACTTCTCTGTATTTCTCCCAAGCCATTCGTCCTCCCTTCCACCTCCGAAAGGCCTCTTTTTTCCCCCTGAGTTTCCTCAGCACTTCCTTATTCATCCACAGTGGTCTTCTGGCGTTTTTTGCCTGATTTCCTCCGTGTCTGGATGCATTGCTCCTGAGCTTGGAGGAGATGATCCTTGAATATCAGCCTCTTGGGCCCCTCTGCCTTCCAGGACTTCATCCCAAGGGAAAATAATAAATCCTTCCTGGTACCACCAATATTTCTGTTCAGATCTCTAGTTTTTCTAGGCATCTGTGTGGTTTAATTGTAGAAGTAAAAACCATTGCAGGTTGTTAGGATTCAGATACCAGCAGTAATTTTTGTACAGTTTACATTCATTAGCAGTGTTCTCTTTTGCTCTCTCTTTATGTAATGTTCTAACCTTCATGATGTTGTGTGAAGTGCTGTTACCTTCATTTTACACATGGGGACCTAAGAGACTTACTGAAAAAAAGGTACAGAAACACTTTGAAGAGGTCACACGCAAGATCTCCCAAGGCCTGGAGTAGCATTCCAGCCATTGAACAAATGTTCACTTTCACCCTAGAAGACATCAGCTGAGGTTCCCAGGGGTTCCTGCGTGTAAAATATCAATGGGATTCATGCCTGGAATAGAAAATACACAGTGAAGCCACATACTTTTCTAGGCTATGCAGCTGAAATGACAAATAAAAAGCTATCAATACTTCCTACGACATAGAGGAGATGTGGCTACAGAAGGACTCTTGGCACTCAAGCCTGTTAATTTTGGCTCTCTGAGTAAAGGCTTGTGCTGTCCTACAAAAAAAAAGGCATTCTGTCTCAGTTGTAAAAGAGGCCATGTAAGAAAGGAGACAGGCAAATACACAAGAGATCTTAAAGAAGGAAACCTCTAACGCCCTATGTGTTTCAGATCTTTATCACTGATTTAACTTGTCTGTGGCAAGGAGCTGTTGTTTATAGACCTCATGTTCCTCTCTGATGAGTGATTTGGGCTGTGTTGATTTATAGAGTGAATGGTCTGACTATGTTTTTGAGCTATCTGCTTTGCCTACTTGCCCTGTATAAATCACCAGGAAGTTTTTCCAGTGAGATACACTCTGTGGCTTCTCAAATTTCGGCCTATGTCCTCTATTCAGGCTTAAACACCTATTAGAAATATGGGGTAAACTTATACTCATGCTTCTTTAAGGGACATGAGTCTGTCAGACTCCTGAATGTCCAGGACCAGCTGCTAGAGTTACACACGTCTGTCAGGGAATCTAAACAGACCACTTACTGAGCCAGTCATTTAAATTTTGTCAGTAAGAAACACCAAGATAAGGGTTGTGCCTGAAATCACTTTTTCTTTGAGCTGTGTCCAAGAGACATCTGAAGGAAAAGATCTTGCAGTATCCTTGAGGTCTAAATCCCCAGATTTTCACTTGTGAGTAGAGTGAATATGCACTTTTCCCTTATATGGTATTCCTAGAGTAAGAACCAACCTTTTCTATCACTGCCTAGTGGCTCCAGTGTCTTGCTTTTGCCTGCAGATGATTAGAGCCATATCTCCCCTGTAAAGTGCAATTACATGGATAAGCAGGTTATTGATTAGCCTGGAGCTGAGGAGACTCTTCTCGCCCTCTGCTACAGTACGAAGCAAAGAGGTAAAGACTAGTGAGAAAAAGGAGGAATTACTCCATGGTCCTACTAGTCAGCCTCTCCCTTATAGGAGAGCTCTGCAAAGTGACTAAGTCATTGCAGTCCTGGTCCCTTGCTGAACAGTGACAGAACAGTGACAGAACAGATGAGTCTTCTTGTGACTTGGGTTGGAAATCTCTAATACTCTGAGGACTCCAGATCTTCTAGAGAAGAAATATAAGTCATTACAGAAAAGCTGGACTCCTAAATATCTAGGTTTTCAAAAGAAAGTGACCAGCACTCCTTTTCTGAGAGGCTTTATGCTATATTAAGTAGTATGAGATAAGTCTCCCAAGGAACTTAGATGAGGGAACAGCTATTGCTGGTCTCAGATGAGACCTGCATGGCCATTTGCCGGAATGAGACCTCTGTGAAAAAGCACAGGCATATAACTCTAGCCACCAGGAAAATTTCAGGTTAAAGAGGTAAGCACATACTTACATTAGTGGATTTTTCTACCAAGAGGGTTTTCTATCATGATCTTAAACAAGCTCTTCAGAGAAACTTTGTTCCTTCCTTAAGATTAAAATCCTCTGTGGTATATAGACCTTGGTTCAGTCACATGCATTAGTTGTAATGTCCAAAATCAAAAATAAGCATGAATTGTAGATTTGTCCTCACAAAAATACTCAACAAAAGTGCAAACACAGAAGGTCTCTAGAGGCTGCTACACTAGATATGCACTGTGTCAGATTTTGGCCACTGCTGATTTCAGAAACACGTAACTGATACCAGATCTTCATCACTCACATCTAAACAGCTTTGCTTTATATGCATTATCAGTTAACTCACCTCAGCTGACTTAAGTATTGAACTTGTAAGCAGAGTTAAAGTGGTAAATAATGTGTAACACTCCATTGTTACATATACCAAAAGTCTCTTGGCTTAGTTGTTTCAACTGTGCCCATTAGTACTGGTGATACCATGGTATCGGTGTCTCCTAGACACTGCAGTGACATTAACTGTGAGTACACCAACCAGATAAGAAGGCATAAAGAAATCACACTTAGAGGAACTTCCATTTTGCCCTGGTCATGCTGTGTTTTGAGAAAAACTGGCAGAAACCAGCTTTGAGGAACAGCTTTGCCCTGCTTGGCAGCTGTGTTATCTGTGCCAGCTGCCAGCAGAGCTCCAAGGTGATCTCACCATCACCTTCTCTTTAGCCTCATTTCCTGAGGAACTTGAGCTTCTATAGTCATGCTGTCTTTCCATTTGTATTTCAATTTGCCTGTCATTTACCTCCTACCTTAGTAACTTTTAAATCTGACAACTGCTCACAATCATGTCAGGCAAATTTTCCAATGGGAGGATGAGTTCCTACAAGCTTTATGGAAGCCAACAGGTGGCTAAAGGAAAACAACTGATACAAGTCAGAGGAAAGAGAACTAGAGAAAAGTTTCAATATGAGTACCACAAGACCTGTCTGGACAATCACCATGCATGTGTCTGCTCTCTAATCAGCATGCAGATGGGCCACAGCATCTGCAGCACTGTGCTACTCAGCCTGTAGTTACGGGACACGGGGGTGAAAGGAGGTGAAGAAAAAATAGGGAAGTGGAGGATATCGGAGAAAGTTAGGATTAACATAAGTGTATGTAGCAGACATGAAGGGACTGGGAAAATCTTATGGGCTTTTGAGAGAAACTATGATTATCATGGGAAAGTCAGATGAAAATCCATAGGAAGTTGGCTTCCTTGTTCTGCTTCTCATGAAACAGGATATGGGACATATTTAGAACTGAACCAGCTCAAACTACAGTGGCAAAAATACAGACCTTCATAGTACAGCCAAGCTATAATTTCATTGCTGCCTTCATTCCAGATTAGGCCAAATTTGACAACAGATTTAGCTGTACCTGTGCAGTAGCCATATTCAGAGTGATAGAGATGTGCAGCTAAACTTCCAAGGAAGACTCTTGCTGAGCAGCTCCACTACTGAAAACTGAGTATCTGAGTTTAAACTAAGGAAACACTGGCCGCATCAAATACTGAATGTGGGTTATTTTCAAGCATAAATTATACCCTTGCCATAGTAGAAACAACCCCCATCAAAGATCAACAGATGTCTTCACAGTCACATTCTTCAGCTCCCTGTTCACTGCCAGCATCTGATCCTCTCATCATTCATGCTGCATATATGCTCACTCACTCCCAGCCTCCCTTCTGAAGCAAAATGACTAGTTTCCTTGGAGAGGAAGCCTGGACGCAGTTAAGAGAATAGCTTGCTCCAGGCTCCACTCCTGACAGACAAAATGGACTTGGACTGCAGCAAGCTTAACTCCTTCAGACCATGACAGTCATCTGATGTTACTCCA
>NW_008691755.1:8963-17230 GCF_000695815.1 Acanthisitta chloris | reverse complement strand
CCCTTCACACTGCCATGGCACAGCACAAGTGGGAAATATGTGCTTTGAATTACTAAATCACAAATGCTTAATAATTAGCTCTTAGGGCCATATGGGGCCAGAGGAGACCCAGGGCCAAATACTATCCCAAATACAGCCATGCTGCCCTAAAGAGAGTAGTTGCCCCTGGACAATGTGGTCTGGAGTCATCTTGCACCACTTGGTCTGGGTCAGAGACTACCCTTGAGGCAGCTGCTCTGGTGGCACAGTCACAGCCCTTGAGAAGCCAGGGCAGAGGCCAGAGCTCCCAAAAGAAGGACTTTGCTTCCAAGTTTACAGATGGAATTTGAACTATTCACACTAATAGGTGCCACTCCTCGCCACCAGCTTTCACTCCAGAGACTCAGGTGGCCCCTCCTGCCTTTCTCCTCAGAGGCCAGTTAAAATATTCTCTCAAAATAGATAACGAGGTAATAATTTTATTTTCCTAGTTGCTTAAGGAGAGTGTTAGAAGATTTAATCCAGGGATCAAAGGTCTTTGTTAGCAGAGAGTCTTTGGAATCCCATGTGTGCTGGTCACAAAAATAACACAGAAAGTGTACAGACTTGAAAATGACAGCCAGGATGGTAAACAAATCAGCCACTACCTTCTAATGGCATTTAGTTTCTTTTAAATGTTTGGGTCAAGTTTGATTTCACTGGTTTATGTATTCTGCTGTGGGATTTCGCCAGCTGCTGAATCTTTTCATGGAATTAAAACTTTCCAAAAGGGCCTTAAACTTCAGTGACGGAGTACAGTTATTTGTATGTCAACTGCAGCTTCTATTTATAGGATGATGAAAATATCCCCCAATCAGTAACTCTCTAAGAGGCAGGCATTTCATAAAAATAGATTATAGAAAACAAACAAAGAAGCAGGCATGTTTTAGGTTAACCAAAACATTGATATTCCAAACTCTCCTCATAACCCTAATAATTAAGGCATTGGTAAATTCAGATAGCAAACACATTCAGACACAAACACACCAACTTTATGTAGGATAAAGAATTTGGGTATCCAGGGAAAAGGCATACTAATATATCCTATGGTGAATAAACACAAAAATAACTGGGGGTTTTTAATGACTCACATAAAACTAAATTAACTGCTTTCTGTGATACCAGTAGAGCTTGCATGAAGGCACTTACCAGAAGTGAATGTGCTTTTAAAGGGTGTTGATTTAAGACCTGATTTGTTTGAAGATTGACTTGAAAGAATTTCAAAGGATGTAGTTTAATTAAAAATATTCCAAACTTTGCATTCCTTGCAAAACCTTTTGACCTCTCATGACATTTAATGCTTGAAGGTGAGGAGTTGACTGACTGCTTCTCACTTCACTAAAGGCACTCCTGATCGTTACCCCTGTGCAACAACTGTCATTAATTGTTGATAGGTGCTTATTACACCAACCTAAATCGAGTACCGAGAGAAGTGGCAGGTTAATAAGCTACAGGCACCTACCACACCTGGGGTGCTTTTCCCAGCTATGCATCAAACACAGCTCATCCTTTCAAAAACACCCCAAGAACAGAGCGTGCACAGGAGGCTCCGTGTACTGCAGCCATCGCATCGTCTGGCATTCCCACCAACAGAGGAATCAAATGGAGTTATCCATTAAGAGGCCAGCGAGGAGTCATTAGAGGGACTCCTCCGTCCCCCGCTGCCTCCCATGACGAATGGCCTGCTGTCACCCACTCCAAGGGGGCCTCTCGCCATACAGACTGTTTGCATTCAGTCAACGCTTTGCTTTTATAGGCCTGTGGAGCCAAAGATTGCTAGACTTTTGAACCCCAGGCTAACTTCTGTCTGGCTACAGCCTCATTTTCTGGAGCCAAAATCCTTTTTAACAACTACACAATAACAAGTAATTAGGGTAAAATCTGCTAATCTTCTCCTTTGGGCCCGGAGGCTGTGTATTCAGAACCCAAACCCGTTGGGGTGAAGGTAGAATTACTGCCATCAAAGCCCGAGGTTACTTTGTAAAAGGGGTTGAACTCTAGGTCAAGGAAACGTTAAGTGGACAAAGAGAGATCAGGGCAGATAGTGTTAAAATTAAAACTGTCCTACTGAGATAATGCAGAATTGACTGCTTTTGCTCTGGAAAATAGCTGAATGAAAGACATTAAGGGAAGGCTAGAGCAGTTCTTTCAAAAGGTGAAAACAGCAATAAAGGATCTATTGACTTACTTTCTTGCATTTGGGAATATAATTTTAGTCTCTTTATTCAGTAAGACAAAGTAAAATATACTTTCTCTTTTTTTTTATGGCACCTTGTATTTGGGCCACACAGTTTCCTAAAGCTGTTTGATTTACTAAATTGAATAATTTATTTCTTAAATATCTTCTCTCTCTCCTGCAAAAGCCCCAGTGAAAAATTCATTGGAAATAAAGAAATTTCTGCTCTTGACTTAAGAGTCCTAGGGGCAAATGGGACTTGCTGGGTGACTGGAAGGATAAACAAGGTCAGACTCACACGTATGAGGAGGAAATGCTCCAGAACAGAGTGGCATCCATGCAGTGCCCTGGATATGACATGAGGCTGTTTTTTGTGCCTCTGCTGCTTGCACATAGCACAGGTCAGGGAGAGATTCCAGTTTTTCAAGGGATTAGAGCCCAACCACTGAAAGCCTTTGAACATTCAAAATAAGATCACAGATTTTGCCTGGAAATTCGTCACAGGCAGGGTAGCCCTCATTCCACAACATAGAGTCACTCCAAAATTAATTTCACTCACTGCCATCAAGGATAACAAATACACCATTATCCCCTTGCCAGTATCAAAGCTGACAGCTCCGACAGGATCGGCAGCACTTTGTTCTCCCCCGTTGCTGTGAGCAGGTCTTTGCCTCCTGCTGCCAGTGGATTTCAAGTCCCTATATGGGAGCTGAATAGCACAAATGTTGAGGCCAGCTATTTCTCATGCCAGGTCTGCTGGGCTCTGCCACAGCACCCTGACCACCTCCCTCACTTTTGGGAAGTGAATGGAAACACTTCAGCTGACAGAGGCAAGGGGTATCTTTGGAAATGTGGTGGTGATTAGCACTACAGTGGAATTATCTCACAGTTCAATTAATTCTCAGGACAAGATGTATTTAATGGTACTGCAATTGCCAGCTCGATTAAGCCAAGCACAGTAAAGCTTTCTGCTTCCAAGCTGAGCTATCAGAAGAATCCTCTTGTGGGACTTCTTCAAAGCCAAAGGCTCCCCGAGTAGCTGGTACAGGTACCATCATGGGAATAAAAACTATCATACAAGACGAATGGTAGCAAAAAAAAACCCCAGCTCTGTGGTGGGACACTTGAGTGCACAGGATGAGACATCTCTGGCCCCACATCTTCCTCCTAGGGAGGTAGCATTCTAGAGCTCTCCCCTGAGCTGTGAGCAGGAGAGCTTCCAGCCTCTCCAGATAAAAAAGCCAATTGCTGGTGTTCTTTAGTTCCCTGTCATTTGTTGGCAGTTCCCAGGGGTTTTAGGAACCCCAGGTTGCCATTCCCTTAATGAAAATACAAACTTTGTCCATACGTGAGCTACATGAAACAGGCTCATCAGTATTAGCTTTCTTTCATGATGGTTAGTTTTTTCATATATTTTCTTTTTATTATATCAGAGTAAAATAAATTAGCGGCAACGACTAATCGTGGCACAAAGTATTTTTTTTTCTTTTGAAGCATTCCTCTGACATGGAGACAGAAAGTTACAAGTGCATTTTTATGTTTATTATGGCCATGTGAATTACCTCAGATAGATGGCACGACAACAATGCTAAAATCCACAAAACCTCAGACTTTTTTTCTGATACCTCGCATGGGAGTAGAGTCTATGGTACAACAGACACTGGGATATATTTCTTCAAGGTTCAGATTAGAAGTAACTGTTCTCTGCCACACTCACAGCAACACCAGAACTACTTAACTTTTGCCTGGTTTAAACGCTTCACAGATTAAACTAGCAAGTCTAATTGTACCATGAAGCAATTCTGTATTTGTATGAATATAACACATTTGTCTTTAGTCAAATACTTCTAAGACTAAAATGCAAGCCTGTCTCTTAATTCAAATACCTCCATCGATACTCTTTAACTCTGCAAAATGGCCTTTTGTGGCTACCAGTGAAAACTGCCCATCAAAATACAACACAATACTGTTTCAGTTAGGACAGCTTTTGGTTTTAGAATATGATTTATAAGAACATTGTGGCTGTTACACAAAGGTCTGCTCAAAATGGGAAGAAAAGGTGGGCAGGAAATGCTGCTCAGAATAAAAAACTGGCCACCTTCTGTGAATAACCTCTAGTTTTGCATGTGGCCATTATCCTGTTGGACAGCTGGCAAGCTGATTTGGGCACCTTGCAGGCTTGTTTCTTTAAGGAAAGAAATCAAGCGTGTGAGTCTGGCATATCTTCTGGTACCACCCCATTTTAATTCTTAGAGATTTCTTCTATGAACCCAGCAGAAGCAGGCATCAGGAAGTACTTTCTTTGCTCAGATTCCCCTCAGCCTGTCTTTCCAATTAATTCTATGCCCAGACATCAGGGCCACAGTTGGAATTTATAGCTAAGCCAAACTCAGTTCAAGAGAATGCAAAAAAGATTTGGTTCTGTCAGTCCCTCTGTTGCTACTAATGGCATCCTCCTATTCCTGGTACAGAATTGTCTGATGCTTTTCTGACCCCCACAGTGTGCTACATCAGGGTTAGATCACCAGAAAAAAATATTGGTAAGTTTTTGCAGATCTTTGCAGACACGCAAGTGCTTATGGCAGCAAAGGAAGAAACAAGAGCACAAATGAAAGTAGAGAAGAAAGAGAATAGACTGCCTTTTCAGAGGCATCTGATCATCTGATTGCCAGCCATAGCACTATACTGTGCACTATACCCTTACTGTCTGCTCTATCTCAATGGGATGACCATGACTGTTTCCCTTATAGGCTGGTAACTTTCCTCTTTTTTGTACAAACAACAGCTTGCTTATCATATTCCTGTTTTTGCATGCACAGACCAAGTATTCTAGTACTGCTCAAGCTTTGTCATGCACTCCTTGCCTTGGGCCATAACCCATGTCTGCTTCCTACTATCCTTGCATAAAAGATCATTTATTAAACTCTCCAGTACTGAGTCAGAAAGAAGTAAACCCACTGTTTTTATCCAGGACTGTGATTATCAACAGATTAGAGACTTGCCTGACAAAAATTGTGGCTTCTATGCAGACACCCAAGATACAAAAACAGCTAGATACTGAATCAATCCTCATCATCACTGTAGATAGAAGGCACAAGGAACAGAATCATCTGACATTCATTTTTGAACAATACAGGTTCCTTTCTATGTTTCTTGACTCACAGTAACTCACATTTACAGGAATGCAATAGAAGGTCTATTTTTCCACCACGTAATGGTGTTCATATGCACGGCTCCTTGGCCTGATTCATCACTGCATTACTTCAGTTTTATTTCAGGAACTCCATTTATAGTGCAGCAACAACATGAACTATGAGTCCTGTCTATGATGCTCTCAAAAACAAAAGGGTAGGATGGACTTTTAAGTGGTTTATGACTTAGTTACCCCAGTTCCCTGTTTGGTGCTCCTCTGTGGGACCAGCCATTAGTACAAGGGTAAGAGGGCACCACACTTTCCAAAAAAACCTGCCTCTTCCTCCCTTATGCAGAGCAGTCAAAACACAAGAGTATTTAGCTCCTTCGTTAATTCAGAAATTTCTAGCAATGTAAGAAATTGTCCTACCCAAGAATTCCTAACTTCTTCAATCATTAATCAGTATTATCAATTATAATGCAGCCTGCGGCATACAGTGTGTTTTCACAGCCAAAAGAATGCCCCAGCATTTGATTTTGCCAATAGCTAAACATCTGAATAACTTTACTGACAAGAATAAGCTCACTGAACTCTGTAGTACGACTCAGCAATTCAAGGATGTAGATAAGAATCGTCATTCTAAAATATAGCTCCATGCACTTCATTAAAGTCAAGCTACACACTACTCGGTGGTGCAGGAGTCAAGGAAAAGGGAAATTTTCTTTTGACCTCAGATGATTATCATATTTGCTATTAAAATCATAATAATGTCCCATAGTTACAACCAGCTCTCATTAGCCAAGGTACTGTATAAACACACCAGATGACTAAATCTCTGCCAAAGGAAGCTTACATACACTTTGAATCATTAAAAAAATAAGTGAGAAACCTGTTAATTTTAGTTCACCATAATCATGAGAGTCTTTTAAAACCTTAATACTGTAACAACAAACAGGGCTTGAGTGTGGTCTCTGCTGCTCTTGTGTAAAGCCATAGGAATGTCATTCATTTAGACCTCAACAGAAAGGTTGAAATATGTATTGCTGGCATGAACTAAAAACACTGTTAGAAGAATATTATTAAGGTAGCAATGTCAAGCACTTTGAAGCTTACAGAAGAACTTATGCACCTAGCTGCCACCTGAGACGCTTCAACAAGTACAAGGTTTAACTGCTGATGAACCCCAGAAACAACTGCATTTTTTTTATCTCTTGCCTTTCCAGCAACGTCACCAAGGTGCTCTGCTTTCTGTCAGTTGATGTGTATTTTCCTCTCTGCCTAACACCAAAATTTTTCCTAGATGACTGATGTCATCAATATTTTGTCCGGGGTAAACAGGGATGTAAAGAGTACTTACACTGCACAGTGCAGGGACACTTGAGGCAGCTCTGATTGGTACTGCTCAGGTACAAAAAAAGTATAGCTATATATTTATATTACATTTAATATATATAACATTAATATATATTACCAGTTTTGGGGCAGACTTACTGCACAATCCTGTACCTCACTGACACAGCATCACAAATCCTCTCCCCCCTCCCAGTGTGCTGTGGCTGCTCAGTAGGGCTGGCAGCTCAACACCAAGAGCCGGCTCAGCTAAATTTTATCGCTGCTAACTTATAAAGAAAGTTGCACATAGAGAGGCAGTTGCCTGGCATGTTCAAATCACTATCTTCCTGCAGCCCAAATCTTAGGCAAAAGGAGCTTTTCAGGGAAGAAGCACCAGGCGCATTCTTGACACACTCTGCCAGATTTTGCGTCCCTTCCTTCAGGCACAGAGGGTTCAAGGAAATAGTAACAGATTTTGCTACACAGACAAAACACAAGGGATTTTCTTCAGAAAGAAAAAAAGGGCCAAGTCTTTTAGGATGACATTTTCAGAGGGATATTTATTTCTTTTCATCTTTATAGATCAGCCTGAGGCATTTGTATTCGAGTCCAAACAAAGCCTAGCAAAGCTGTAAACATCTGAAAAGTCTCTTTTAAGATGAAGCATTGGTCCACATTAATAATAGGCATTGTCTACTATCTGTTCGGTCAGTAATTTGCAAATATAAAGATTTTCTTCACATACATGAAGTTTCGCAGTAGCCTGAAAAACTTAAAACAAAAATCCTGGGTGAAGGATTGTAAAGGTATGTGTGAAAGAATAATTTGTATTCAAGTAATCAAACACATTTTTCTTTATTTATAACAAAAACATCCTGTACGGTATCTGACTGTTACTCAATTTCTAATGCTTAAACTGAATATCAGCTCAGTGCTGGGCTGAATTTCAGCTCATATGAGAGGTGCTGCACTACATTTCTGCACAGAGAGCAGAGTTGGCCTAGAAAATCCTCAAATAAATTAATTTGGTAGAAACACTGTCATAGAGAATGCAATTTACATCACTGATAACACAGGAAATACTAATCAATCAAGCAATAGCTGAAGTCTCACTGATCCTGAATTATTTTTCTTTATGTGTCAGTAGGTCCCCCTAAAATGATCTTTATTTTGTTTTTAAATAAGGAGAAAAGTTCTCTCTCACCACATTGAGATATTTTGATTTTCTAGTTATATGTCTCATTCAGAATACTATAATATTACTGCATGCAGGGAATAAGACTCTAAAACTTAGATCCTTAATGGTCTCCATAGAGAGGCAGATAATGTCTTCAAGGGGTTTGAGAGTGTTACAACCACCAGTCTGTGGCAGAGACACTACTGGCAGTCTCTACTGCTGTGCTGATTTACATCATCTGAGTGTCCAGTCTACCAATTGAAAAACTAATGTGTTTTCACAAACACTAGACACTAATGCTTCCAGTCTGGTTTTGGTAGGATGACATTTCCAAGCAAAGGCAAGAATTGTCACCTTTAAACAACAAAGAACTTTTGCCCTGAGTAAACCAAGTGTCAGCCATCACATTTTTCAGACGGCTTCACTTGCAG
>NW_008691755.1:366-8929 GCF_000695815.1 Acanthisitta chloris | reverse complement strand
AAAAAATACCCCAAAACATGGCTTTAACAAAAAAACAGAGAAGTTCATTAAAATAAAAGTCTGGGCATTAAGCAAGGACATTGCCCATTTGGGAAGGTGGAAGATCTCGGTAGCAGGACTTTGCAAAACACTCATGTCTCTGGCAAAATGAGCAAAGTGCTTCACAATGGTCTCCACATTATGGTAAACAGACCTCCCACATAGTATCGTTTTATGTGCTAGTATCTACAGTGCTGGAACAGCTTAGGGATGGGAGAGCGCCAGCATTTCTGCGCGTTTCCCGTATCCCAGGGATCACAGCTGTGAAGTAGGGCAGAGTGCCCTTTCTGTTGCATCTCTCAAATATAGTCCTGAATGCAACTTCTGTCATTAAGAAATATTTTCTAAGCAGACTCCATACCCCCACTTTCCATCTGATAATCATCTCCTTGTGTTCATGGTAAGTCAACATCCTTCATCTTTGCCTTATGAGGAAAAACTATGGCTGTGAGCACTTCAAAATTCCCTTAGCGCTTGCAGATCCCTGTGATAACAAACAACAGAAAGTATCTAACACTTTTTCCTTTCCTTACAAAGACAAGCACTTCACTCAAAAGAGGGCAGCTCCCATACCAGCTTTATGTCTGCTATCTACTAATTTACAGCAGATGTTTATCACTCAAATTTGCAATGAAGAAAGGAGATCCATGATGCAGTACCACCCATTTCTAGCTGTCGCAGGGGGAAGAAAGCACAGAGTTTGTACAATCCAGTGTCATCACACACCATGAAAGAACATCAGTGAGTAGTACTTGTTTCCTTTTGGCTATGAGATGTTTGGAGAAAACTCAGACACCTTCCTTGAATGCAGCATCTTGCTGGAGTCCCACAAGTCACTCATATGCGCTGCCACATGACGAAGGGATATGGCCCCATGCTTGTGTTCATGGGGTAACTGGGCAATGCTGAGCACACATGCCCAAGGTCTAGGGGGCCACTGAACTGGGTATAGCAATTTGTTCCACCATCTTCACTCAGGCAAAGCTTTTGGTGATTTATAGTAGTGTGGAGAGAGGACTTAAGCTGTAACTTTATTTAGATGTTTGTGAGAAATTGTTTTTCCTGGAACTCTCAATAAAGTGTCATCGTGCTCATCACACTCCTCAACAGGGAAAAAGTTTTGGATAAGCTTTCCAGAGAAGCTGAAGAAATGTTCTCCAGACACACGATTACTAAACCTGGCTTCAGTTTTGGTAGCAGAGCTGCCTTTGTTGGACACATTGGACACTCCCCCCCCCCGAGTCAGTGCCGTCTGACACTGGATGGGCCCAAAGGAAATGCTGCTTCCTCACATTTGCCTTCCCTGTTAGCAGCAGCAGAGTCTTGATTGCTATAGAGAGAACCCAGGGAAGCCATGTAAACCCAAATCTACAGAGACAGGAATGGAGATGGAGAATAAGGTCACCTGCTAGGAAGCGGCAAGAGGACAGCAATAGTATTTTCTTACTTCTTCCTCTCTATACACCTTTCCTATAGTTCACTATAACTGATCAAGTCCATGAGACTCATCCTGTTACTTACTGTGAAAACAAAGAGGAGCAGGGAAGCTTAAGGCTGGAAGAAAGAGGACTTGATTTAGGAAATATGGGGAAAACAGCAAGACAGTAACATGGGAAACAGAAGGTAAGAAAAAAAATGAGAAGTCAGAACATGGAGCTTGGGAGATGGTCTGTGGAAGAATAGAAGGCATAGAGGGAAAACCAGCATTAAAAACGGACAAGGAGAATGGCGAAAGAGAAAATTATGGCTATTACAACCACAGAAAACCGAGAGAATTGGAAGAAGGTGGCCATAGAGTGGTTTAAAACTGTGTGGGAAAGAGGAAATGCAAGAAGGGGAACCAGCACAATGAGTTACACGTTGTTACTGCACAGAAAATGAAAAGCAAAGTGCTAGCGTCAAGTGTGCTCCCAAACACTGAAAAGATCTTTGGCCTTACCAAAGGGTACACAGATGCCACAGGACACAATTCCATCCTTTGTATTAAAGACAGAGATGGGTCATGTGAGAAAGTTCTGATCACTCCTGAGGGTACAGCTTTCCTTCCTAGTATGTTCATAGCTTCTGAAGGATTTACATACCTCACACTCCTACATTATAATATGAAGCAGATTGTGATATTTTTTTATCTGCAAAGTGGGGATATTTCCCCCTATACACATCAGACCTGTCCCTGCAGGCACAAAGGATTTATTCTTCCCTTTACCAATTACTTTACCAGCTGAGAAACTGCAATAGCTGCCAAACCGCCAGAAGCCTGAGACCTCTGCCCCATTCCAGCAAGGACTGAAATGAGGCAGGGGAGAGAGGAAGCAAATTATTTTGAAACAAGTACTGGGTGGGGGCAAACAGGACACACACTGAGGGAACAAGCAGAGCTCAGGCTCAGAAAAGCTGGCAAGTGCTTGTGTGGGATGAGCTATTCCCTGCACCATGCTGGGACAGTTACTCAGGAGCTTGTGTGGGAAGGGTGGACACTGCTGGTGAGAGCATCCATCACTTTTTTCTCCAAATCACTTGCAATTCAGAGCCAGCACATGACTGTGGACACCCCCAGCAAAAAAAAAAGAGGTTGAAGCAGGTTTTGCGTTGGCTCCAGTTCTGGTTTGGGTTTGCCTGTGACCAAAGTTGTTCTTGCCCAGTCAAGTTCAGCCAAGGGTCTGACTCGAGGAAAAATCTGGAGCAGGTTTTCAGCCTGCCTCTGCTGTATGTGTGTGTGTGTCTGTGAGCAAAGCTGGTCTTCTGTGCTTGCTTGTCGTGAAAAATGATGAATTGCAGAAGTACCCATTTGGTGTTAGTCATTTGGTGCAGCAGGAAGGAAGCAGGAAGCCCTTGTGAGCACTAACTTTTCAAAGCAGCTTGCAAAGAAAGCCAAGGCTCTCCTCCCCTGGGCTACATAGCCGCACACTGATCTTTACCTCCTCACCTCAACGGGCACCTAGTCACAATTAACATTCACAACTCCTTCAGCCGGAAATATTTGCCCGGTGCAAACAGCTGAGGCATCTGGTGTTAGCCCTTTCTCTGTGCAAGGCATATTAAAAAGGGGGAGGGAAGAGGAGTCCTACACTTGCCAAACGGGAGAGGCCTGATTGCGCTCAACAGGTTCAGTTCACGCTGTGACCCTGCCCAGCTTCCTGCTATTCAGATGTGTTACTTCCCCTTTGTGGTAATGGCCTGTGGCAGCCGGCCAGAAAACACTATTAATTTCAGAAGTGGCCTGACAACAAACCCACAGCGAAACAAGAGGAAGTGGCGGGGAGGCCATCTGTTGACTTCAGCAGAACAGTAGGGACACAGCTATGTAGGTTCTACAGGGAAAGCAGATTAATAATCCACAGAGGAAACTGGCTAAAATTATCCGCAGACTATATTAAAAAAAAAAAAAAAAAAAAAAAAACAACAAGGGAGGCACTTGAGCTGCAGCTGGACAGGAAATTGCTAGAGCTGCTTGCAAATCTCCACTTTGAACAGAGCAGCATAGGGAATGCCAAGAGCGGAAACCGTTCAAAACTGGATTAGCACAAGCCAAGTTTAACTGCAACCCACTTCTACTTTCACAGTTTATGCACTCAATCTAGGCCACTACTGCATGAGACACTGACTCACTTTTTTCCCATGTTTTGTTTGCTTTTCGTTTCACACACTTGCAGTTTCTAAAATTACTTGAAATCTGTTCTGGCTGCCAGGAGTTCTGCAGAACCTCAGCCGACAGCCCCAGCTGCAGCATCAGCCCTCCACCGTGGTACAGCGTGCAGATTTTGGCACCACCCTATCTTGGGCCACTTCTCATGAGGAAGGATGTTACTGAATATAAGTTGTAGCAGGAAGTTTTGCAATCGCTATAATCCCCCTTTTTCCTCCTGCAGAGACAGGACTACTTGAAGGGTCCAAAGAGGAAATGAGGTGACTAAGGTTATATAGACTTTTCCTCCGTGCCTTCACATGTTAAGTTGCAATGTGGCTGAATGGCAACAGAAAAATCATTTACAGGCTGAAGACTGTTGATGGATATCTGTGAAATGAGTTCTTGCCAGACAGCTAAGGAGAGCATGAACCCATCTCCTGGCATCTGTAATAGAGTGACCGAAACTCATAAACAAACCCAGAAGACAGCAGCTCCTTACTCTTAAAAATAATAATAAAAAAGCAATAATAATGAGAAAAAAACCTTATGGCCCAGAGTCAGGTGCATCCCCCGGGTAGCAGATGAGAAGCAAGATGAAAATCTAGCCCATACACTGTTTATTCATGTAGGCACTAGTGGGCAAAAGGGGAAGTGAAGGCTTTATTGTCTTAGGGGCTGTACAAAAGCTATTGAAAGCAATCATTACCTTTAAACATAACCATATGTATATGTGCAACTAACCACACTCACACAGAGGGGACAGGGGGAATAAACCAACCAGGTTCTCCATAGCCAAAAATAGTTATTTATTTATTAATAATTTAAGGTTTTACATTCTTATAATAAATTCCATCTTAAAACTTTTACACCATGAATTAGACTCTCCCTTATTGGCAACCATGTGCAGGTTCACTGTGCGTACACACAGGTACAAATGTTCGCACATACTTCCAGTTCTATACAAAAAAAAAAACAAAAAAAAAAGAAAAAGACAAAAAATATTGCATTTGAGGTGAAGCTCCCTGAAGAATTTGTACAGAGGTAATGCACTGTTTAGCACATCTGAAAGTTTTAAAAAGTGATCAAAAATCTCCTGCATCCAAAGACAAACCTCCTCCCAGATGATCTATTTACAAAAGGTAAGGCAAAAAATTAATTTAATTTAAAAATATATATATATCATGTGGAACCTACATCAAAAGCATGAGAAAAAATACCACCACAAGGAAAAGAAAGATAGATGAAAGAAGAATCTCTACTTGCACACAAAACATGATTTGCAAACTTCTCACCATTGCCATTTCTCCCTCATGGAAAGCTTGTTTCAACTGAACAATAAAATTAAGCATGCTGCAAATATATTCTTTGCAATTAAAAAAAATCCAACAACAAATAAAGCAGAATTTATGAAAAGAACAAAACCACAGATGTCCCTTGGATTGATTCCTTGAATACATGAGAATTTAAAAAAAAATTGCAAATCGATTTAAGGTTAAATATTTACATTGATCAAGTAGAATACTACCAAGCTCCCAGCAAACAAGTACTCCAAATACACTAAGCTGAAATCTTTCTTTGGCTCCTCTAAATTAAAACAAACAAACAAACAAAAATAACCAGTCTTCACTGAAGACAAAGATGTGTGTCACAGATCTGAGAGCAGAGAGGGCAGAAGGACAGTTCCAGTCTCTAGAGAACACGTGCCCAGCCTGTCCAGCCTCTCCCTACCCCTCTGGAAGTCCTCGGACCCAAGCCACTGTGCAAGCAGGGATGAGCATGCTGCCCACCTCTCACCTGCTCACCACAGTCCTGCCCAGAGAGCTTGCCACGTTCCCTCCCTTTGCAATAGCTGATTCCATACTGTGTAAACCTTTCCTTGCCTGCACTGGCAGCTGCCTTTTGAGAGCAGAGGCCAGAAAAAGAGAAAGCTGTATTTCTTTATCACTGCCAAAGAGAAACCATTGAGGAGTGATCCCATGAAATGGACAGCAGAAGGGAAGTGGTGGGAGCTCACGTGGACTGCAAGGAATCCACCTGGAAGACGTTCTGGTTGGAAGGGGTGGTGAAGTACAACTGCTGGTTTGGCACCCGATTGTCACAGGGGCTGCTCAGTCCCAGAGTCCGCTCAAAGTCCAGCAGCTGACCCATGAAGTTGAAGTTGGGTGAAATGTTGGACTTCTTCATCTTGACAATATCATAGGCATCATTCATGGACAAGTTCAGCTTCTGCATGAGGTAGGCCACTGTGACTGTGACCGATCGGCTGATCCCAGCTAAGCAATGCACCAGGACACCGCAGTTCTTCCCCCGTGCTTCATCTGTACAGAGACAAAAACACAGAGAAGGACACATAAGACAGGCGGCTGGTAACTGATCTCTCAACACAAGTGAGATTAGTTTCAAGCAGAAAGAAAGGACGATTCTGAGGCCAGCAGTGCAACTCAAGAGTTAACTTTAGCAGCCTAAAATGAGGACAAGAGGAGAATCCACTCCCCCTACGTATATGTACTGAGCCCAAGAGCTGAGAAAACTAAGAATGAGACAAAGGGAGCAGGCTGCATGACACTGTTTTAAAAGTCAGTTTTAAAAGACACACTTTAGCCTGGAGATTTGCCTTTAAATTCTTACAGTCCCCTTGCCCCAGCATGGAAATCCTGCAATATGTCACTGAATGGCTTTTATACAGACCAGCAGACTGCAAAGGTCTATTAAATTATTCTCCAACTGTTGTGCAGCTAACAATGGAGGTATTCAGGCATTTTAAAAGAATGAGGGAAGTCACAGGGGACAGCCCATTAGGAGGAACAGGATGTCAACACTGGTTGAAAATGGGTTCCTTTGTAATAGGAAATGCATTACAATGCCTGGAGATTAGTTTCTTTGTGGCTTCCAGCCCACATTTCTTCCTGCTGGGCTCAGATTACCTACATTCTCCACTATTACCGGTATCATTCAACCGGATTACAGCACAACTTCCCAACAGATAATGCGATGCCCGCCCCACCGCACCCCGATGGGGTGGTTTTAGTCCTCCCCGAAACGAAGCAGGGTATCAATTCTAACCAGAACTCCTTGGGCCCAAAGGGACAGGTTTCCAGAGCTGACGGGTAACGTCTGCGGGCTTGCTGACTGAGGCACCGAGCCCGAAAGGTGTATCATTATTACCACGAGATTTAATTAAAGCTCTGACAATACATTTGCCAGGAATACCGCTTATGAATAACTTGCTTTAAAGCTAAAGTTAGCTTCCCAGATCGCTTCTTTTTATTATACTGCTCTTCAGTAAGCTCGAGGAAAAAAAATAAACAAGGAAAAAACCCGAAACAACAAAACCCCAAAACAACAAAATGAAGGACGAATAAGCCATCGACCCAAGGCTCATTTGTCCCCCACCCCCCGCGGCCAGGAAGTGATCTTCTTAGATCCCCATCCTGCGCAGTGCTCAGTCCCCAGCTCCGACACAAACGGCTCGGGGAGGAATCCCACAGCAAGGCAAACCAGGTATGCCTTTGCAACCTGCAAAGGTCGCTTACCAGTTCATCGGGGCTCTTCAATAACCTCCCAAAACAGTCCCCAACCGCCTCTCCAACTTAAGCCGGCTTTAAAACCAGAAAAGAGGGCATCCCCCAGAGACTGCCATAAACGCTGCTACTGCTTCTCGCCCGAAATCTCCCGAATTCTACAAAAGAAATTGAATTCTGCCTCTTGACACACAGCTGTTAGCAAATAACCGTGTCTCACCTATAAAGGAGATGGCCTCAGGGAAGAACTGAGACAGATTTTGGCTCCAGTGGTCAGAGATCGGGATTTGTTTATACTTGAATTCGCCGGCATTTTCAAAGAGATTAGGCAGATTGGGGGTAACATTCAAGATGTATTTAATGCCGAACTCTTCTAAAACGTCCAGATTAGTGGAGTCCTTGGCACAGCCTAAGTAGAGGTAGGGTAAAATCTCCACCGGGAAGGAAGGCTGGTTGTTGGAGAGAGGGCTGCCATCGGAATCGGTGGCACTATTGGGGTCTCTGTCAATGTCAGATTCAATGTCTGATGATGAATCGGAGCTGATTCGGAGGCCTCCCAAGCCCAGGACTGGCAAAGGAGGAGAGCTGCTGCTGCACGAACTGTCTAGGTTAGTTTCGCAGTGTAAGGCGAACTCGGCCTGGAACTTGCTAAAACCACCTGGAGAGAAAAGCAAAGAAAAAAAAAAATGCAGCCTGATATGAGATATGAGTCGATTTACTTCCCTGGTACAGCCCTGTCTGCAAAGGGGCGTCTGTTTCGCACCCTCTCGAGCCCCGGGAAAAAGAAAAATATCACACTCGTCATGCAGAGAGACTAATTTAAAGCAAGGGTTAAGAAAATCGCCCGCTGCGGCAGAGGGCTCAGCACATCCAGGATTAAAGCTCTGTACCGCTTCGCCCTGCGGGGACCTCTGGAGAGGTGTGTCGGCGGCAATTCCTTCTGCCCGGCTCATGCCGGGATCCCCGTTAGCCCTCTCCTCTCTGCGCTGCCATAGTGATTCCAGACCTCGAGGTCTCTTTAAACAAAGAGAGGACAGGAATTTGGGGGGTGGAGGAGGGGGGAAAAGCCCCCTACTCAGGTTGGTGCCCTCCCGGCGTGTCAGTGCACTGCCCGGGAGATGCTGCGGACGCACCGTCCCCTCCCTCTGCCCTCCCTTCCCTCGGCAGAGCCGCGATGCTCGGCTCCCCGGCCCCGACAGCTCCGGCCCCCAGGCTAAAGCTCTCTCTCCCCCAACCCTGTGCGGCCCTTCTCACCTTCCAGATAAAACGCCTTGCAACCTTCATCTTTGAGGCGCTTGAGGAGCAGCCCCAGCACGGATTCGCCACCCGTATTCTCGTTCCAGTCGCGGCTGTGCTCGTCGTAGAGCACCACCGT
>NW_008691755.1:0-276 GCF_000695815.1 Acanthisitta chloris | reverse complement strand
TGATGCCAGGGATGGCCACGTTGATGGCCGATTCGATGTGGGACGACTCGTATAACTCCTGCGGCCGACAGTCCATCAGCAGTAGCCGGTCGTTGCCCATCTCCAGCTGCTCGTTCAGCCACGCCACGGATTTACTAATCGCCATTTCCGACGCGAAAGGGACGGGTCTGAACGTATCTAGCATGAGGAAGGACGGGGGGAGCGCAGCGTGCTCTGGAAGCGCCCCTCTCTCTCACAGAGGCATGCGGCTAGCTCGGCGGGCGGGCTGCACCCCTC
>NW_008691754.1:5825-13418 GCF_000695815.1 Acanthisitta chloris | reverse complement strand
GCGATGCGAGTGTGAGAAGCGGTCTGTGTGTCCCTCCGTCCCCGTGTCTCTCGTTTCCTCCCTGTCCCTCTGTCCCCCCCTCCCCGTGTCCCCCCTCTCCCTGTGCTCCCTATTCCCGCATCCCACCCGGTCGGGGATGGAGCCAGCAACAAAAATTTTCTTGTAATTATCCAGCCTTTGCGATTTTAATCTTTACCGGTTTATCCCGAGCCATCTCCCCGTTTTCCCCCACGGCGTTCCTTTAGAAATTGTTTTATCCACGTGGTTTATAAAAATTAAGGGAGTGAGGACCTCGGGCTTGATCCTGGCTGTGCGTGGAATGAGCGAGGGGTAGATCGGTGTCGATGGATTCCTCGGTGGGTTTGAGGCAAAGGGCAGAGCAGGAGTGATCCGAGGGAGCTTGTTTTCGGAGAGTTTCAATGGAATTGAACTCTTCAGGCGATAAAGCATTCGGAGGAGCAGCTACTGTGCATGTGGTGTCTATTAAACTCGCGTCTCCTGGCCAGCTCCGGAGCGGCCGGGCCAAGCGGAGTCGGAGCGATAAGTGCCTTGAAGCAGGTGATGGAATCCGCTCCGTTATTTTGAAGGGAGACCAGACGTGTCGATGTATAAAAGCTCTGCGGTGTTCTCAGGGAAACATCTGAAAGTAATGAAAGGAGTAGCTCTCCCTGTCCTTCCTGCTTCTCCATCCCCTTTTCCCCGGGCCCTGCGGGAATACTTGTATTTCTTACGTGCTGTTAATGCCTCCCTGTGTTTTGGGGGAGGTTTGCAGTGTCCCAGTCCTCGCCAAAATAATAACCTGTGAAAAATCAGCATGTTTAATGGCAAGGGTAATTTTAGTGGTAATTTCCCCCCAGAGTTTCGGCTCTGAGACCACATCTGGGCTGTGAATTTATGACTTAACACACCTTCAAAACACAGTAAGTAGCGGCGATTATTTTTACAACTGTATTAATATCAAGGTGATTTATTAGTTCATTCCTCAGCTCCATTTGCGCTGCTCTCCAGACAATAATGATGAGCACTAATCTTTGGTAGAGAGAATTACAAGACAGATCTCACTTGGCAGAATGGGAGTTTAATGACTGGGAGCACATAATTAAAGCAGGGAAGATCGAGCGCTCTCATATCGCTCCTTGGAGCCCTGCGAGGCGTTCCCAGGATGGACCGCGGCGAGAGGAGGACAAATAAATCTTCCTCTGGGTTGTTGTGGCGTGAGTTTAATGCTGGAAGTGCTTGCAGGGAGCCTGGCTTGACACCAGTGAGATGTTTGGAGCTGCTGCTGCATACGGTTGTGGTGAATTTGATGTAGGGCGGGGAAGGTTTGCGGCGCATCGCGGGCAGGAGGACGCTGAGCTGGGGAGAAGCTGCAGCCTTTGGAGTGAGGGAAGAATCAGTGGATGTTTCGCTTTAACTCTGAGTAGGCGAAGTGTGTTTTCAATCACACACACACATACACACACACAACCATTTCCCTTCGTTTCCTCTCCTCTTTGCCTCTTGTTTTGTATTTTCACAAGACCTTGCTCTATTGAGGGATTTTTTTTTTTTTTATCCCTGGGAAAGCCAGACTTAAATGCTTAAAGCTGGGATGTGCTGAAGTGGAAGTTGGACAGAAATTCAGGTTTTTCCAATGAATATCTCAAAAGTGGTGTAAACATTTTTTAAATACTTGAACTTGCTAGGAAACCAAAACTACACCAAGTGCTTCTCACGCCAAGATATTTGGCCCTAAGGCACCTGTAGGTCGTTGCTTGTCTTGAGTAAATGTGGAAGAAAAAAATCCCCCTTGGAAATATCATCCCAGAATTATTTTGTTCTTTCTTGGTAGCTCAATCCTGTAGCCATTTCCCTGCTGTGGTAGGACTATCTGCTTGTGGGTGATGAGTAGTTTATGTTTTAAGGTACTAACTGTAATAATTCCTTCTTGTTGGATTGTCTTATTTAATTTAAATTTGAAACAGCCCTGACCTGTGGGAATTGAGGGAAATGATGCTTTTAGACCTAGTTGCTGTGGAGTGGAAGGGCTAGAACCTTGATGTGTGTGGAGCAGCACCTGCTCTCAGCCAGAGACCCCTCAGGGCATTCACACCTCCTCTGTCCTGTGTGCTCCCATGGGCTCTCCAGCAGGCACTGCCCTGCTCCTCCTCTGGTGACATTTCAGAGGTGTAGCAGAATATTTGCGTGAGACTGTTCCCTTTTTGGTTGCCAGAGCTGGTTTGATTCCCACTCAGAGATTCTGGTTGTTCCATCTGCCTTGCACTGGAGTTTGGTGCAGCCTCAGTGGTTCTGAGGCTGTGGGGAAAGGGGGGTAACAGCAGCTTTGGGACACATGGCAGAGGGTTGGCAGAGGGTTTGCATAAAAGGGAGGTTGAGGGAATTCAAGTTTGATGGAATTCATGTGGAAAGTTCTCAGCCTGGTATAGCCTATCCAGAGAAGAGTTTCCTCATCTCCATCTGCCAAAACTTTGTGGCAATATCAGCTCAAATGTGAGGCTTTTCCTCTGTCTTGTGTTTTCTTGCATGATCTATGATCCAAGTCCCTCTTTTCCATCTTGTCTTCCTTGCTTTTTGTAATAGGCAAAGAGTTAGACAGGAATGGGACTGGGCCAAGCTCCCACCACCCTGTGTGTGTCGTGCCCTGTAAGCTGCACCCTGGAATTCATAGGAATTGTAAAGACTTCCCTATTTCCTTACAGTTTGGGCCAGAAGTATTAAAAAGCATGGGATGGCTAGTGAGTGGCCAGGCTGGAGTCCTGCAGCTGGTCCTAGTGGGACACACAGAGCTGGCACTGCTGCTGAGCATCCTCTGGTGCTGCAGAGCCATCCCAGATCTGAGTCCCTCAGAGGCCAAATTTAGCTTCTTATTGTCGTTTTCCCTCCTGATCCGATGCAGCACACACAGGTTGGCATGTAGGGGAGAAACTTCATGAGGTTCTGCATCTTCTGTGCGTGAAATAGCACTGGGGCGTCCCAGCTCCGTGTGCCCGGCGGGAGGTGGATGGGGAGCAGAGAGCTGCTCCGTGGGATGTGGGTTCCGCCCCCCCCCCCCAAACCTATTCATGGAAGCTAATAACGCTCTTGAAAGGCATCCAGGATTTCTTGAGCCAGACTTTGTTATCTCGGAACCTCTCAGCCCCGAAGCCTTTGAGCGGCAGGGAAAGGACGTGGCTCCAGCGCTGCTCTTTTGACTTTTGCTGGGAGTGTTATTGGCAGTTGAAAAGTAGAGCTAAGTAGATGCCTTGAGGGTTTTTTTGTGTGTGTTGTGATTGTACAGACAGATCAAGACACTCTATAGCGTGAGCTGCTGAATCAAATCAGCTCCTCTGGAGTCACCAGGCTGCGTTTTGGCACCGCGTTTGTATCCCCTTGCAGGGAGATCTTTTCACGGGCGCATTGAAGAAATACCTGGGTGGGAAGAGACAAAGGATCTCGCAGGAGTCAGATGGCGATGCACTGAGACCTGCTCCGGGACATTATCTTTTTTCATTGACACCAGCTAATCTGTTCTCCTGATGGACTCAGTTTCAGCTCACAGTGGCCCTTGTTTTCCTGCTGCATTTGCAAACACTTAGCCCTGCAGCTTCTTGGCTTTATTACTTTGCAAACTCTTCTCTTTTTTTAACTTCCATTCACAAACAAGACCTTTCTGTCTCAGCTTTCCTCTGCCTCACCCCCCATGTTGGAAAATAAAACCTAAACCACAAAGATACTGGAAACCAGAGAAAAAAAACCCTCATATTAATTAAGAATAAGATTTAAGGCATGAAATTTAAAGGCGTTGTTTAAATTTAAGGCATAATGTTTTGGATTGGGTTTTATGCAATGATTTAGTTCTGGCTCTACGCTTAGGCCAGGGTTTAAGCGCTGAGTGCATTTGTACCAGCCAGATGGGTGTACCTGATGATGTGCCCCTGTTTGCTGCTCCCTAGGACAGATCCAGCCCTGCCCAGACTTGGGAAGCAATCCATAATCCGTGCAAAGTTTGGGTTTCTGCAAACTGCTTTCACGTGGGATTAAAAATAGCTTTTACTGCCACGATGAGGAATTAACATTTGAAACTGTTTAAAGGGCTCCAAGGCAGAGATTGCTGCGGGCAGGGAGAGAGAGAGAGAGGCTCTGCCTGGCTGGTTTTGGGGGGGCTTTCCCCACCGGCACCGAGCTGGCGATGGGGTGAGGAGCATGGCTCAACCCTCCTGCTCTCCACTTTATTCCCTTGCTTCGATGTGGCCGCTCCTGAGTTTTGTTCCCGATCCCATGAAGTGCTTCTTGCTGATCCAAGCAGGTTTGGGAGTCCGACTTCGAGCCTGGCTCAGCCTCAAGGCAAACTGCAGTCGTGTTATTCCGTGTGTTGTTGCACAGATAGTGTCAGAATAAAGTGCTTAAAGCTGCGTGTTAGTGTTGGCTGCGATTTTGGGGCTAAAAGCTGTGACTTGCAGGGTGGAACGAGCCGTGATCTTCCTGGCTGAGTAATGTTCTCCCTCTCGTTGTGTCTGTTAAATGAATGGTGGGTTTACATCCCGGATAGACAGGAGTAACCTGAGTTGCTAAAGGATTTCAAGTCTGCTATCCCAGGCTGCTATAAATAATAATAAGAATATAAATTTACACACTCAGAAGTCATGAGGCTGCTTAAAAAATCAATATGATGTGAATTAAAACCTTTGGAAAAGGCCTTTTCATTCATGTCCTTTGGCTTATTCTCCCCTGGTTTCTCTTTTGTAACCTTAAGGGCTTGAAATTGAAATATTGAAACGTGGCTATTTTTTTTTTATCACCTTCTTGTAACTCCAAAGAACTTCTAAAGAAATGTCACATTCAAGTTCACAGCCAGGAAAGCTGCAGAGTTTGTGTTAGCTGAAGTATTGAGGGACTGGAGAAGTAAGTCAGAGTAATAATTTTGGGGTTTCTCCTTAAAACTATTATGTGGGTTTTCTTCCCTAGTTTATTTTTAGATGCAGTGACAGAAGGTGGGAAAGGCCAGTGAATTTAGAAGGTGCTTTTATGCAAGGAGAGACTATCGCTTAAGAGAGTTCAAAGCTTATTTATCAAGCAGTAATCACCTTCCCCTGGGAGGGAAGCATCGGATGGGGAAGGGGCTACACTACTTAATTGGCAAAGATGCTTAAAAGCTTCTTCCTGACCTTTTAAGAAACTTTTTGTTGCAACAGGCTCGGGCAGAGATTGAAAACCTGCCTAAGGAAAGGCCAGGTTTAATAGCAAGACTTAGCTCTAAATGGCTTTTCAAAGGGCTGTGGAAATCCTCCTGCTTAAGGAGCTGCTAGAGGAGGGATGGATGTGCTAAGTCTGCAGGACACTGCTGACAGTCCAAACCCCTGAATGACACCATGCATGTTTGCACACAAGAAATATGTTCCCTCTTTCTGCTGATAGTGCAGAGAAGTGAGGTCTTTGCACCAGTCTGTTAGTTACTGTGCTCTACCCAAACTCCACGTACTCTGTGTCTGTCCAGCATGTGTCCTGGATTGGGGGAGTCTCCTATGGGCTGTGCAATCGCCATGGCAGGGTTTGAGGTGTCAGTGCTCAGATGTGCTGCTGAGGTTTTACACACTCACCTTTTGTGCTGATGGGCCAGGGTGGAAAATTCACAGCGACTCCTTCTCCCTCTGTGCAGAGACAGCTCTGGAGATCACAGAGTCTAAAGGGCTTCCAGATTATTCATGCAGCTCTTAAGTGAGTCACTCTCCATCCGAAGAGTCGTTTGAAATGCAAATGGCAATGTGGCAGCCGGTCCGGGCACTGGGATGGTGACTAGGGCACAGAGGCAGAGTGCCCAGCTGAGTGGGAACCTGCAGGTCATCCCAGGGCGTGGAGAGTCAGTGCCTGACCCTTTGTGATTCCAGGGCTTGCACACAGCAGACATGAGCTAGGGGTTGCATGGATGAGATGCTCTAGAGCCGTGGACCAAAAAGAGCATCCCTCTTCCAGTATATACTGCTGGTGGCATGAACCACCTGGACCTGGAGCATGCAGAGTGCTGGGACCAGCACGGTTTGAGGCTGAAATATGGGGTGAAATGGCTGAAATTAGCTTCAGTTGCAGAAAAAGAGTTGAAAATTTGGTCTATTAAAGCATCAGCACAGAATGTTTTAGGTGGCTCAGGGAACAGCAGCACTTCGTGAACAGGAGGAGCTGCTGGGCTCCTCCTGGGAGGGATTTAACTGTGCTCCACCAAGGAAACCCCATGGTGGGTAGGGACACGAGGGGGATAAAACCTTTCTCTCCCAGTCCAGCAGCTCCATAGTGAGGGGGTGGCATAAGCATCCCAGGTGACTGAGGTCACTCTGCATCTTAACACACAAAATTGATTATAAGCAGGAGAGAATTACATTAATAAAGTCACTTGTCACTGAGGTCTTATTAGTAATCTCCACTCATTAGTCTGGAGAGAATAAGGATGTGACCTTGTTAATGTCCTTGGGCAGGGAAAGGCTGACCACTTTGCTATTGATTTATGACTCAGCTCCTGAACTGTGTGTGCTGTGGGCATACCTGGAAGTGTTCCTGGAGCTGGAACGAAGAGTTGGCATCTCTTCCCTGCCCTGTCAGCACCCTTTGGGCTGGGTCAGCCAGGAATTAGCAGCTGCATTGTGCAAATAGGAAAGAAACAAATAAAAGGACCTGCTGGTGATTGATGGGCAGGGACAGGAAAAGTGACAGGTCCTGTCCCTGGAGGCCACATCCTGCCTCTGCCTCCTGCCTGGTGCGGCGTGATGCTGTGCAGTGGGGGCTGGTGGAGCCTCCTGCAACTTCCCAGCTGCTCCAGAGCTGCAGCATCCCAAACCCTGGGGCTGGAGGGGGTGGGCTGCTGCCTGTCCCACTCTGCTTTCCACAGCAGCACTCAGCCAAGGGCAGGATGGCTCTGGAGTGGGAACAGGATGAGTTGCCTTGGGTACTGGAGTCAGTGTTGGGCTCCTTGTGACAAGAAGGGCATTGAGGGGCTGGAGTGTGTCCAGAGAAAGGAATGGACCTGGGGAAGGGGCTGGAATCTGATGAGGAGTGTCTGAGGGAGCTGGAGAGGCTCAGCCTGGACAAAAGGAGGTTCAGGGGAGACCTTGCTCTCTACAACTCCCTGACAGGAGGTGCAGCCACATGGGGTCAGGCTGTGCTCTCGAGTGACAGGACAAGAGGACACAGCCTCAAGCTGTGCCAGGGGAGGTTTAGGTGGGATATTGGGAAAAATTTCCACATGGAAAGGACTGTCCAGCCCTGGCACAGCTGTGCAGGGCAGTGGTGGAGTCACCATCCCTGGAAGGATTTAAAAGCTGTGTAGATGTGGCACTTGGGGACATGGTTAGTGGTGGTCTTGGCAGTGCTGGGGGCATAGTTGGACTCAATGATCTTAGAGAGCTTTTTCAACCATAATGATTCCATGATGCCACAATTCTTGCTGTGGATGAAATCAATTCCCCAAAGCAAAGCAAACCACACCAGATTCCTGTCTCCTGCTGCAGCCAAAGGCAGAGCTGCCTCTCTGTTATCCCAAAACGCCTGTGCCGCCGCCTCAGCCCCACATCAGAGTATTTTGTTGTGTTACTGTGTGCTATTTCCCCTCTCTGGAGGCTCCTGTGG
>NW_008691754.1:5482-5806 GCF_000695815.1 Acanthisitta chloris | reverse complement strand
CCGCTGCCTCCGCCTGCTTTGTGCCGCCGTTCCCGGTCCCTCCTGTGCGCTAAGCTCCCGTGTAATTCCAAGTGACAACACCCACCTTGAACACCCTGCCAGGGAGGAAATGTCAATAAAGTGGAAGCGAAAGAAATCCTCCAATTACCGGGAGCTCGGAAGGGCTCGATAAGTGCCATTGATCAGGCGCTTGTCAGCACAATCCCTCATCACCCCCCTGTCAATAGCTGCGACGGAGCCCGGGGGGGCTCCTGGTTCCCTCCCCGGGACTGAGAGGACTGCTGGTGGCCGGGCAGAGCTTGTCCCAGCCGCTCCGACCAGCCT
>NW_008691754.1:0-5450 GCF_000695815.1 Acanthisitta chloris | reverse complement strand
CTTCACCCAGAGCATCAGCTGCTTCCTCCGGCTGCTGGTTTTCCATGCCTGAAAATCATGTCCCGAAAGCCACACAAGCCATGAGAAAAATTCCAAGCGGCTGCTGCCAAGTACTTTTGCCTGAGAATTTGGGTTTTTTGTTGAGGGAAGGACTCGTTTGTGCGCATGAAAAGGCGAGGTTTGGGGGAGGGATGGCTGGAGCGTCCCCCCCTGCGGTGTCGGAGACCCAAGCGTGACAACCTGCATCCGCTCGCTGCCACCCGCGCGGCGGCGAGGCCCGGGCGCGGGGCGGGAGCCTCTCCCGCACAAAGGAGCCGTCGGGCAAGGGCTGGGATGCTGCCAGAGGGAGAAAGGAGTCCCCAAGGGCCTGATCCTGCCCCGCGGACATGCTGTGTGCTGCGCCGGAGCAGTGTCTGTGTGGGAGATAAGGTTCTGATGGTGGGAGCATCCCAGTGCTCTGGTCCAGGGATGGGAATGTGTGAAGGAGTGGGATTGTAGAATCATAGCATTTTAGGGGTTGGAATGGACCTTAGAGATCACGCAGCCCTAACACCCTGCCCTGGGCAGGGACACCTCCCACCAGAGCAGGTTGCTCAAGGCCTCATCCAACCTGGCTGTGAACACTGCCAGGGTTTGGGCAGCCACAGCCTCCCTGGGCAACCTGTGCCAGTGTCTCACCACCCTCACAGGGAAAACTTCTTCCTAATATCTAAATATCTAATCTAAATTTCCCTCTTTCAATTTCTCCCCATTCCTCCTTCTCCTGTCACTGCAGCTCCTAACACAGAGTCCCTCTGCAGCTTCCCTGGAGCCCCTTCAGCTCCTGGAAGGTGCTCTGAGGTCTCCACAACCTTCTCTTCTCCAGCCTGAACAGCCCCAATTCTCTCATAGGGAAGGTGCTTCAGTCCTCTGATCAGCTTCATGGCCTCTTCTGGACTTGCTCCAACAGTTCCATGTCCTTCTGCTGTTGGGGACACCAGAGCTGTGTGTGAGGCTCCAGGTGGGGCCTTACCAGAGCAGAGTAGAGGGGGAAGATGTAACCTGTTGTCATCAGCACCATCCTGCCCTCCCCCCCACTTTTCCTGGGGTTCAGGCTGCCTCTGGCTGGTTCCTGCAGCTGAACTCATGCTCTGATGTTTATTTTGAGCTGGTGGGAAGAATGAGGTTTGCTAGAAGGATGTCCAGGCTCTGTCTCTCATTGAGTTTGGAGCTTAGAGCTTGTTTTAAATGGAGTAGATTGAGTAGGGAGGTTGGACTAGATGACACATTGTTGTCCCTTCCAACCTAACTGGTTCTGTGTATGGATTAGATGGAATGGGTGGGTTATGGTTCTTTTGGAGGGTTCTGTCCTGGTGTAATCTCTGGCAGACAGCTCTAGGTCACTCATGTCCCCCAGTGTCATGATCATGTCTCTGTGTGTCTTCACCACATCCCTAGCTTTCTTCCAGTCTTCATCTTCCAGTGATGAAGGGTGTCCCCAGCCCCTCACAGCTCTAATTCAGATCCCTGGGCTGTTTTAGGAGACTGCTAAGGACGATCACTGCCTTGATCACCCAAACTTGTCCTGGACATTTGGGTGTGATGGCAGGGAGAGCACTACACTCTGCTGAGCATTGGAGCTCTCAGAATCATAGAATCAACCAGATTGGAAGAGACCCCAAAGACCATCAACTCCAACCCTACCATCAAATCCTGGAATGGTTTGGGTTAGAAGGGACCTTAAACTCATCCAATTCCAACCCCCTGCCATAGGCAGTGACACCTTCCACAAGACCAGAGAGTCCCATGGTGCTTGAGTCCATCCCACAGGGGAGCAGAGGTGACCTGAGAGCCCACCAGCCTCAGGGAAGGAATGGGACTGTGAGCCTGGTATGGCCCACATGGGTCCCAGCAGGTCCCCTCGTTAGCCTGAGCATGGTGTGATGGCTAATTACCCCCTGTATCGATGGGGCTGGTGTCACCAGCCACTGTGTCCTCGCCGACAGCACATTGGGTTTGATCGTCACCTTGTTACAAGACAGCTAACAAGGGACAGCCTTGTTCAAGGCTGAGCTTGGTGTGTGCATTAAAAATTCATAGTTCTCTGCTTTGAGGAGTGTTGGGAAGTGTGTGAGGATGTGCTGTATCCACAGGGCTGAGCTGGGATCACAGCAAGGTCTCTGACATGGCAGTGAATTGCTGAACAGGACCCAGGAATGAGAGATTACTTTCAACATTAACCTCTGATGGTGCCAGATCTTTGCTAAACCATTCTTTTCTAGGCAAACTTTCTTGAAAATAAAAGCAAATTCAGGCTTAAAGCTTTGGTGATCACCTAACTCCAGCTGTGTCCAGCTGAGGGAGCCTTGTGTCAGCATCACAGCCCAACAAGTTGCCTGGAAGTGTTAACATACACCTTGTTGTTAGTGGGTTTCAGGTTTCATGACATCACGGGCTGATGACTTAGAGTTGTGTGTGTGCAATGTGCCCAGCTCTGACCTGAAACAGTCCCCAAATCCCACACTGCTCTTTGGGGGAAGTTGAGTGACGAGGAAGAGTAACCACAGTGCCCTTTGTAAAAAGTTCTGGCCATGACACCCTCCTAAGCTCAGCTGGGAAACTCTTGGTGTCACATCCTGCTCTTCTCATGGCAGCTGAACATACATAAAGAATAATCCAAGTGGAAGACAAGGGTGGGAATTCTGATTTTGTTAGGAATCTCAAGAGATTTGGCAATTTTTTTTTTTGAGCTGCGTCATGAGACAAGGAGAGTTTCAGTATGTTCTGGAGACAAGAGAACTGATGTTGCAGGAACCAGAAGCAGCTTTGGAGAACCTTATAGTCCATATGTATGTGCACATCTGTATTTGAACTGGAATTTGGCTGAAAGTAGTGTTCTCACCTACAGCAAAACCTCAGCAGCTATTTCTTTCCTTTCCCTGTCCCTTTCTATTTCCCTTTCCCTTTTTCCTCTTTCCTCTCCTCTTTCCTCTTTCCTCTCCTCGACAGAACCCAAGGGAATTCTCTGAAGTTGTGTCAGGGTAGGTTCAGGTTCAAGTTGGACATTAGACAAAGGTTCTTTCCTCAGAGGTGTTTGAGTACTGAACAGCTCCCCAGGGCAGTGTTCACAGCTCTAAGCCTGATAGAGCTCAAGGAGTGTTTGGCCAATGCTCTCAGGAACAAGGTGGTTTGTTGGGGTGTCCTGTGCAGGAGTTGGACTGATGATCCTTGTGGATCCTTCCAGCTCAGAAGATTCTATGACTCTATGACTCCACCATGGTTTGAAGCTCTCAGTGGATCAGAGAAAGCACTTGGGAGCAGAAGAAGGTGGAAGGGTGCTGAGGCAGTGGCTGAGTGTCCCAGCACAGGCAGGGAGGTATGTCCTGTGCTGGCTGGGTCAGTTTATCCCAGGATGAGCAGCAGGCACTGCATGTGCTGCTCTCAGCTCCAAGTCACTGTGCAGGATGGAGAGGAACAACTCTAAAGAACAAGGCAAACTGTTGCCACTTCAAAACTGGGCTCAGAATTGCTGCCAGGACTCCAACAGACTGATGCTCCTTTCTTCTCCTGTTAATGAATTCCTTTGCCTCCAGTGAATTTCCATCTTTATTTGTGCTGCAATCAAAGGGCTGTGAGCAGTGAGGCTCACATTGGGAACAGACCCAGCCAACCTTGTTTTAATCTTCCTGTATCACTTACTTGTCTCTTCCCTGCCTTGCCACATTCCAACTGAAGCACAGATGCCAAGAGATGACTTGTTGGAGGAGAGATGGGGCACGCAAACCCCCTGGAGGTAGCTCCCAGCAGGTCTGCTTTGCTGCAGCCAAGAGTTAAGAGTCTGAATGAGTTTTGCTCGGAGACACAAATGGGCAATTATGTGGTCACCTGAGAAGTGCCTGATGATTTATGGTATTATTAAAAGGTGATGGGAAGAGGAGAGAAGATTTGTAGCATCTGCATGGAAAACCTCATCCCTGACCCTCACATCCCAGGCAGCAACATAATAAATATCCGAGGAGGCACTGAAGCCTGTGGATTGCTTTGAGAGGGAGCTTTGCACATCTGGTAGTGCTTGGCCTGATACTTAAGACCTTGGATGGTGTATAATTAACTGTAATTCACTCCTTGCCCTGGTGTGGATTTAGAGAGGCTTTTCCTGCTGGAAGGGTAGTTGTTGGAGCCTTGTGGAAAAGGAAGCTGTGACCAAAGTTGATGTGAAGGTGAAGACATGCTTTGCTGTAGGCTGCTGGGGATGAGGGTTGTGTGGTGGGAAAGCAAGTCATCTCCAGTGGTGAGGCAGGACTGGAATCTTCATGCTTGGTGGAAGTTAAGCCTGATCCCAACCAGCAGCTCTGTATTGTCTCTCGTGATCATGTCACCTCCAAAAGAACCTCCACAGCTCATAGATCTCTTCCCATGTCCAGCAGTAGAGTGACAGCTTTGGCTGTCCTTGGACAGAGAGCTGGATCTCCTTCTCTTGTCCTTGAAAGTCTGTGTAGGTCTAGGGTGCTGGGAGCCCTCCTTGCTGGAGCAGTTCAGCATTCCTTCTTCTCTCTTTCTGTCTGGTTATTTGTAGTTCTGGATTGTGGTCTTCCTGATCAGGTATTCTGCTTGTAGAGGATAGGGATTGTAGCTGGAAGTGAAGGATGCAAAGATTGGGCTGATGGGAGAAGATGGAGATAAATTGAAAGCGGGAAATTTAGGCTATATACCAGGAAGAGGACTTCCCTGTGAGGGTGGTGAGACACTGGCACAGGTTGCCCAGGGAGGCTGTGGCTGCCCCAACCCTGGCAGTGTTTCATTCCAGGTTGGATAAAGCCTTGAGCAACCTGTTGTAGAGGGAGGTGTCCCTGCCCAGGGCAGGGGGTTGGCACTGGGTGATCTCTAAGGTCCATTCCAACCCCTTAACATACTATGATAGTATGGTTTGTGGTGCCTCTGTTCGTCAGAGCCTGTGTGTTGTAGAGCTGAAGGGCAGTGTGAGATCTGAGAGCAAACCTTTTTGGGGACTGATCCTCCACACCTTCACAGCTGGGTGAGCATTCCCCTTCCATACCCTGCCTGGCATGATTCATTAGGATCCTCTTGGCTTCAGTGGGGTTCTCACCTTGGAATTACACCTCATTCTGCCTTATTTTCGGGCAAACAATAACTCTGAGATCCAAGTAGGGGAGATCTGTTGCTGGAAGCAGGTCTGATGGCCATGCTTACTTGCTGGGAGGCTGCACAGTGCTGACCTCAGCCTGTGCCCTGAGCTGAGCTGCAAATGAGCAGAGTGTGGAGGATGTATATGTTTTCAGGGAACAGGGGAGAACAGGCAGGGGTAGGGATAAAAGCAACATATGTCTGATGGAGTAAATGGAGAAATGCAGGCCAGATGGCTGCAGACACTAAGAGCTGTGTAATAATTTCTAGTCTTTGCTCTCTGGAGCAAGATTAGGGCGCTTGTAATCTTTTTGTCTCTGCTCAAT
>NW_008691753.1:37022-55169 GCF_000695815.1 Acanthisitta chloris | reverse complement strand
ATCCCCTGAGTTTAGAGGGTTTCTGTGCAAATTTTGTTTGAAGACTCTAGCGTTCCTTATTTGTAATATTCTGGAAGGGAAGTACTAGAAGGGATTTTGTATTTTTTTTTTCTAAAAAGTGTTGTCTAACTTTGCCTTCTCTTTGCCTGGGCCTTAAATCATGCAAGTTTTGTAAACAGCCGCAGCAGCTTCTCTTTAAAAGCTGCTTTCCTGACAGTGTGGCAGTTGCTGAAAGTCCAGTAAATCATGGTCAGCCCTATTTGTAAAGTTCTCAGACTTATCTATTAGTGGGGTGTGATGTTGATAACAGACAAATTCTTCTCACCTAGTAAATGCTATTGCAGGTCTGAAATACCAAGTAAATAACTAAAGCAGTCCCTGCCCTGGGAAACTTAGATCTAAGGATTTCCTCTTCTATGTGATCTCAACTGGTAGTGAACAAAAATCGCCGCGTGATTATTTCAAGTAGGATACATAAAAAACATAATGGGTCTTCTGGGCCTTTTTGTACTTAGGATAGAAAACCAATTCCCTGTGAGGTTAGCGCCTGGGGCTAGTTTACTCCTAATCTCTACAGGCTGAAAACCGAACCGAGAAAAGAGTTGATTCCTCATTCCTTCCCCGGCTTCGGGTCGTTCACGGGTAGCTAAGGAGGAATGTGGCTGCTGCTTTGCTTTGTGAACAGTGCAAGGACTTTGGATTCTTGTTTCAGCTCTTTTAACTGAAAGGACAGACACACCCGCTTTAAAATTATTTTTAGAACAAGAGAAATACAATTATCAATTCATGCACACTGTAAATATGTGCCCAATACCGTGTCATAATGGTTCTTTTAAGTCCTGTTTCTGATAACAGCTTGGACGCAGCATTAAATCAGGATAAGGTAAAAGAAACAAACCCCAAATAAAAAATGTCAGTTGCGGTTTTGTTTCCCCCAGCTGTGAGGGCTGGTTAAGCCTAAAGTCAACGAAATACAGCATGAGAAATTGTACGATGGAAAGGCATCTTAAATCACACGTGCAACTGTCCTTAGGCTCATGCACCAGCAATACAGATGTCCTAAGCTGCAGAATGTGTCTGAAAGCTCTTAAAAATGAGACGTAATACTGCTCTGTAAGTCTGTAGGGGAATGTAATTATTAATTCAGAGATTCTTATTTGGGTTTTTTGTTTGTTTGTTTGGGTTTGTGTTGGGTTAGTTTTTTTTTGTTGGTTTTTTTTTTTTTTTTAACTTCTGCTGTAGTGGTTATTTCCTTAGGAGCTGTCACCTGTGGTGAAGGACATTTCAGCTCTTGGTAGCAGCAGCAGCTCTGCCTGCCCACAGGCACTTCAAATGTAGCTGCAGGCACCCTGAGGAGCTGCAGTTTGAGAAGGTTTAGGGAATTAGGTGTTGGGTTTTGGTTTGTTTGTTGTTTTTTTTTTAATGAAGATAACTTGTTTTGGATTTTTTATTTCTCCTTTACCACGATCTGATGCTGAAATGGAATGTAAAGGGGAATTACAGACTTAATTATGTCTTAATTCATCTTTTTTAGTTAGTGGGAACAAGCTTGGGCTAGAAAAGTGCTTTGCACTGGTTTTGATAAAATGCCCTCTTACCCGGTGAAAGGAAATTTGGGGTGCTGTGTCCTGAGCAAGGTGATGTGTCCTGCTGCCACCCTGCTGTCACCGATGGCATCAGTTTGTTCAGGAAAAAAGCCAGGACAGGGGAAATTTGACAGTCCCTCTAGGATAATGGTCCCAGGCATGCTGTACTGGTTTTATTTTGTGGAGCTGAGATTTCAAGTGCCTGTTGCTATCAAGGGGTGCTGTCACAGGCTGTGCTGAACTCTTTAAGTTTCAACAGGACACCTCAAAAAAAGTAGTGCTACTGTAACTGTGCCTTGGACTGGGTAACAACAGTTCTGTGCTGCTTTCTGCTGCAGAAAAGCCTAGTCTGGTGTTTCTCATGTTAACAGCTGCAGCTCTGTTAGTAGGAAATATTTAATCCCCAGGTGCAAAACTCTGCTTTCATGCTGCTGCATTGCTTAAGGTCAAGTTTTGTACAAACCAAGATTTGCAAAAGTGTTGTTTGTTTGTGTTTTAACTAACCTAGAAAATGAGTTGTTTCATGCTTAAAGTTGAGAGTAGCCAAGATTAGTTTCTTTAAACTGAAATTAATTTTGTTTAATTTTAAAGTAACACTTGATAGAGAGTGATAAAGATTAAAGCTTTGTAGGAGTTTCTCACAAGGCAGGCAAGGCTTAGAGCTATAGAAATACCATATGTCTACCAAAAGCAAGAGTCTCTCTCTTCCCACCTCCCTTCTCACATTACTTTTAAGTACCTCTGATGATGACTGCCTTGGCAAGGGTATTCAAACTGTGTCTCTTAAAACATACAGTTATATAATGCACAGTCTGCCTCTTCCCTTGGATACTTCAGAGGCGACAAGAAAGCGTCTGGGTTTTTTCTGACCTCTGTTATAAATCCAGATCACAAATGCACAGGTTTGCTTTCCTCAGGCTACTGTAAGAGTAATTGCCCTCAGGGCTGGTTATGAAACTTGGTACCAAGACAAGACCCTGCAGATTATACCCTTCTTTCCAATTCTGTGAACCATGGTGCTGTTTTCTCTCTCTAAACAAGGAATTTGCAGGTAGCCATATGGGCAGTAATGTGGTAAGAGCATCTGATTCTCATGATCTTTCCCTCCTGTCCCCAAAAGGAAACCCAACTCTTCGCAAAGTAAGTGTGCTACCAGATATTCAGATGAACCTAAGTCTTAACATCAGATCTCCTAATCTGTCTTTGGTTTTGGCCTTTTTGCTTTGATTGCAAGTGAAGCTTTGATTATTAATTACTGATTAGGTTCTTGAATAATGGGACTGGGTTCCTTCTTTCTTTGTAGAAAACTTCTCCCACAAACATCAAACTGATTTTTAGGCATGGAATTGCAGATAGCTGCCAAATTCAAACTGTAGGTGAGGGTGGAGGTAGAGGTATTTAATTTCCTAGAGAGAGATGATTAGACTTGATAGCAAAAAATAAAGAACTCACAAAGAAAATCCCTGTATGCTGCCAGTGGTGAAGCTTCCATAGGAGACTTTGGGTCAGGTTCTGCAAAGAAGAAAATGGATTTGAATGGTACAACAGAGTCATATTAATATTCCTGTGGGCTTAAAATGAGCGACTTGCACATTTGCATTGAAGTAAGGGTGAGAAGGCAGGAGGAAATATAGACAAATCAGCTTTTTCTGCAGCACATGTCTTCACTTCTATTTGATAGCACTTAACTTATCAATTTTTCAGAGCAGGATGTTAAAATAGTCACTGTTTAATTCCCTTTGGAAGAAAAGTGTAGGTGGAAAGCATTTTACACCACTACTTAATTCCTTGAGAAGAAGGGAAGAGAAAGGAAATTTATTGGCTCTTGTTACCCAGACAGTATTAGCTGAATGATAACACTAGAATCTCCTGCTCTGTAGAAAGGATTGGGATTAATAGCTGAAATTATATTTGTATAGTCCTGCTACTTCAGCATTCTGGGTCTGGGGAGACAGTTATTCTTTTGTGGGATCATTAACTGAGCCGAGAAGCAAATGTTATGAGCATATGGTAGCAAGAGAAATAAATTCGAAGTACCAACTTCTTAAGTTTTCATGTCAGCTTTTCATTCTCCTAACGTTAAAAATGCAATTTAAGCTCTTGGTTGCTAGTAAAACTTTTAAACTGAATATTACAAAGTTAAGAGATTTTTTTCTTGTATTGAACTTTCAAATATACTAACAAAACAGTTTGCGTTTTTTTTAAAAGTAAATCTGTCCTGAAGTGATTTATGGTAAAAATGGAAACCCATCTACTATGCTGAAGAGCTGGTATTGCAGAAGTTGCTCAGGAGAAAAGTCCTTGGGATAGTCCTGCTCTAGCCAACCAAGTCTTACAGCACATCTCTGGGCATTGGGTTTCCTGGAATAATAAGTCTTTTCTAGTCTAACAGGATAATGATTCTGATTGTAATTAATGAAAATACAATTGGTTTTCTGTTTTCTAGTGGAGAAAACAGATACTTGCCCAGAAGTTCAAGCAGATTAAATACCAAATTGTTTAACAAGAAAAGAAACATCAGGGAGTTAGAATACCACTTATTTTCCATGTATGGTTAATGACTGGACATAAATGACAGGGAGAATGGAAATGTTAAAATGTCAATCTTCCCTTGTACTGATTGCGGTGAAGCAGCTTTGACTGAGAGGTTCTCAGTCACTGTGTTCATGTATATGCTGAGCAGCTGCTCTTGGAGGTGGCTTACTAGAAACCTTGTGGCTTGAAGGCAAAGCCAATTAGTGAAAGGGTTGCTTCTTATTTAACTGTATAAATTCACCATTTACAAGAGACTGACTTCTTGCTCTTGTATTCAGTGGCCTGATCTTCATGGAGATCAGAAAATAATAGAGATAAGAGGAAATTGTATCAACACCCGAAAGTATTCTTGGGTTTGGTATTGGGGTTTTTTGTAAAAGTTGACCTACTTTAAGTATTGCTTATAAAAATCCTCCGATATTTCAACACTGTTTTCTGTGTCCCTGTTATAAACTAATGACAGTTTACTCATGGTAGTGAAACACCGCACTGAAGTGAAGTATTCAGTCAGGACTGAAGTGCATGTCATATAAAACCTGTCCCATTTCATGCACCTGAAATCCTCTTCCAAGTGGTGATGAAATTCAGCAAAAACTCCTTTTACAGAACACTTTTGCAGTGTACTTGTATCTCTAGAATAAAAATTTTTCCATTCTGTGAAACACAAAACTAATTCACTGAGTGAAAACTGTTCGAAGAAATTTTAGCAAAAATTCTGCCACTTTTTCTCATGGTTTATTGCTAGAGGATTGGGGTTTGCTAGGTTAGAATTCAGCTTGAACTTGCTTTTATGTAAGCAGGTGGGTCTGGGTTACTGCCCTGCTGGTGTGTGCCCTCAGTCAGCTTTGTCCAGAATGTGCTGCCTTTGTTTTGTCCACCCCAAAAAATGAATTAATTGCTTAGCCTTTAGTTGGAATGTTGCATTTCCAGTCTCCCAGGGAAATGCTGTTATAAATATAATAACTGGATCATTATTGCAGGGAACTATTACATAGCAGCATCCATGGAGCACGTGCCCTGCAGTCTCACGGCTAAGTCTATATCAACACGAGTGCTAAACTACAGCTGCACAAACCAGTTGTATTTCTAAAATATTTCATGGCACAGCTAGTTATTTGTTACTGAGAACCAATTATTTGACAGATTTTTTTTTTTTTGCTTTTTGGGTTTTTGTCGTTCTTTTTTAGCTAAAGCAGTTGGAGACATTCCTCTAGTCATCCATATCTGTCAGGAAGGATTTTACACTTGTGTTTTGTGTCCCTACTGCAGACTGGCTGCATGGTTCTTTATTTTGCAATATGGGATGTGCTCTAGCTTACTCATCATACTTATGGCTTTGTGAATCAGTTAGGTAATAGAAACAGTCTTGATTTTCCTCTTTTTTGTTTGGATTGCGGTTTGTGTTTTGAGTTTGTTGGTTATTTTTCCCAGGAGCTTCCTATGTGATCTTTGGTAGGTCCCCCCTGTTTGGGACACACTAAAATTTCCATGAGTTGGTGCCTCTGTGGGTCTGTATTTTAGCCTCTGATGATGTAATTTCTCAGTCTTTAAATGGGAATAGCAGCAATGTGATACCTCAAAGTGATGTCATTAGTTCAGGACCAAAAGTCACTTGTATCAAATGCTGGAATTGGATGAGCAGACAGGCCTGGGCTGAATTGGGCCATAACTTGTGCTTCACACCGATTGTGGCAGAGTGAAATTCCCTAAAAATAAGGAGCAAGAGCTGCATTTGGAAATACTGAGGCTTCAGGGAATAAGCTTGGAATCAGGAATGTTGGTCTTGAGGTACCACAGTCACGGCTCCTTCTTAGTCACTGTAGCACAAGTGGAGGCACAGTGTTGGAAAGATTTCTGAGATAATTATGATTTTTTAAAAAGAACTTTTTTTTTAAGCTGTAGAAGTGATTCATCAGTTCTATTTACAAGTCTGGGGTACTGAACAGAGTTTGTCCACTAGGAATGGTGCCGAGTGGTTCACTGTCAGTGTAGTTCTTGGCATGCTCCCTACTAGAGCTATTAACAGCCTTGTAGATGTGCAGGGAGGGTGTATATCTGAGGCTCTGTGCCCTGGCAGAGTTAAAACAAGAATAGGCAATGTGCTAATATTGTCAGGAATAGTCTTGCTTTGGCAGGAATATAGATTAGACTACCTGATAAGTCTTCTTCTTAAAAAAAAAGTCTATTCTTTGAGTCAGTGTTACAGTAAAAGAAATCCCACTTTTTTTTTAATACAAGGATAAAGGTGATCGCAAAGAAATCCTTTCTCTAACTCACATGGGGTAAGAAATTATGAAATCTAAAGAGATTGTTGATGGTTTATTTCCTTCAATTCTTTGTTATGAATAGGAATGGGGTGTATTACTTTCTAAATGATCCAGACTTCAGAGGCATTCCATGCATTTGGCTTTTAGAACAGCAGAGTCCATTGGAGCAGCAACACGTGTACATGTCAGGCATTTTCATGTAGTCAGTAAGTAGTAGCTTGGGACCAAGCTGGATTGTGTGTACGCTAAAATGTGTCAGGCCTGGGGAGAGAGCCCAGTACTAGAGAGGAAGGCAGGAGCAGGGAAGGTGCCATTGTTGGAAGGAAGCTGCAGAGGGAGAATGGTATGACAAAAAGAGCAACACAAGAACAAAAGAGGTTGTTTGGGGTGGTGACACATTTGATGGAAACTGCAAAAAGACCAAGGAGTTATCAAACTTCCCCTCCAAAGCTCAAACCCTGCAGACTCAGGACAGAGTCTGGAAACTGGCTTGTTGGAGCTGAGGGAACCATGCCTGTTAATGTTGAAACAGCTCATTTTCTAGACACTTCAAATCTGCCGTGTTGCACTGAAGTAGTCATCTTTGCTGAGTAAGATGTTAGCAATTCTCCTCTCACAGAACATCTGCTCTCTGACAATCCCTGGGCTTGTTTGAGCCTGCTGCCTCCCCATGCTGCTCACTGACTCCTGCCTTGCCGAAGGCTCTGGGCTGGGTTTCATCACAGAGGTGTCAGGCTTAGGTTCCCTGGTGTCTGCAGGAGTGCCTTCCTTATTGAAAGGACAGTGGGGTACAAGTAAAATCCACCTTGGCACTTGAAATTAAATCTTCACCCCTTGTTTTGAAGGATTGAGAAGTGAGAGAGCAGATCAGCTTAGAGTTCCAAGCAACTTTTTGTTTCTGGGTGATCCTTTTATCTTCCACGTTTGAAATTACTCGTAAATGGGACTCCTCTTGTATAACATTTAAACATAAAGAGCAGAGAATGAATTTGGTAAGCAATCTGAAAACCCCCCATATAAAAGTAGTTTATCAGCAAAATTACCTTGGGGTTTGTTTTTGCTGAGAAAGTAGATTTGTTTAATCACCTGCCAAAGCTTTATGCAAATGGTACAACCCGAAGTACAAGTAATTCGTTTTGGTAGATGTTTGTAGTGGAACTTTGGTGATTCATTGACTGCTGGTGCTGAGCTGATTGATTAGAATTGGTAGGTGATGTTAAGTGATGGTCTGATGTCGAAATGTTTCTTTTTCACTTGTAAGGTAATTCAAGAGCAGCTGAAGACTTTTGATAAGGCAAACAGTAGGATGCTTGTTTCAGGTGGAGGCAAGCACCAAAGAACAGGGGTATTTCTAGGGAAGCAGGGCATGGATACATCTGCTCTGATTTGCTCGTGTGCTGTCTGTGATCTGTGCTTCCTCTTTTGGGGAGCACCAAGTCAATCTGGCAGGAGTCCAGTATCTGATGTGGCTGTCAGAGAAGCTGGAGAGGGACTCTGTTAGGAAGTGGAATGATAGGACAAGGAGTAATGGGGATAAATTGGAAGAGGAAGAATTTAGATTAGGTATTAGGAAGAAATTTTTTCCTGTGAGGGTGGTAAGACACTGGCACAGGTTGCCCAGGGAGGCTGTGGCTGCCCCAACCCTGGCAGTGTTCACAGCCAGGTTGGATAAATCCTGGAGCAACCTGGTGTGGTGGGAGGTGTCCCTGCCCAGGGCAGGGGGTTGGGACTGAATGATCTCTAGGGTCCATTCCAGCCCCTTAACATACTATGAAACTATGAGTTAAGGAGTAAAATGCAAACAGGAGTGGTAGGTGTGTTCATCCAGCCTAAGTGCTTTCCTGAAGGGGAAGATGCTTTCTGGCTCTGCAGCAGCAGAAGAGAGAAGCAAACAACTCATGCCTTGTACCCACCTGGAACCGTGACAGTAATGCTTTAGTCTTTGAAGTGAAAAAGTTTCTATACCTAGGTAGAAATTGGCCTCTGAAATGGCTTGATTCTTTTGGTGATACCTTATCCCTTTAATTAAGTAGGTGACTTAGGCTTGACAATTAATTGAAGTGGAGTGATGTATGATTTTTATTAGAAACCCATGACTAATTTTTTCTTGCCATTCTTGCTATCTTATTGTTCTTGTCTACCCTCCTCCAAAACTGCTGCTCCGTGCCAGCCATGTCCTCCAGGCACTGGTGCAGACCAGTGTTCACTCTTGCTTAGGCTTTTACCTGTTCCAGATAAAGCAATTGTTTTCAGATATTTCCCATGTAATCTTTCAGAAATTTTCCATTTCATCACAGTTCCACAATTTTTTTGTTTTCAGAGAGTCTGACTTTTTACATAAACTTTAAAAAACCCCCAAACTCAACTGAAAACACTTCACCACCAGCACAACAAAAACCCCTACTGTGTAATACAGTGTTAGCTTCTGCCAGGACCACATTTTCTACCTCATTAAAATAACTGCCAGGTTAAAATATCCTCCCTGCAGTCATCTCTGTGCCTGTAATCTGCTAGCAAGCTCAAGTGAATTCTGTATTTAATTACAATTAGATTCAAAATGGATGTGACTGAAGAGGTTTCTGCTAAAATCAGTAGAACAGCAGCTACAAAGCACCCAATTTGCCCCTTGTCTCTTCTCTAGCTGAGAGGAGCTCAAGCCTTTCTGTAACACTACAGCAAACTGCGATGTGGACAATTCTTTACATTTTTTCCACTTAGGAAGCTTTAGTCTTTTTATAGGAAATTAGTTTCCATGGGTGAATTTAGGCATGGATGAGTGGGGAACAATGCAGTGTTTGTTAAAACAAATTTTTTTGAAGGGAGTGGGCTTAAGAGGAAGGAAATGTGGTTTGGATTTAAGTTTCTTTTGAAATTTCTTCCTTTTCTTTGACATCATTCCCATCCCCCCAGAATGTAAAACAAAAGTCCAAACACCTAGAAGTCCCCAAACTGATGTATCACCATACATATCTTTAAAATATTTGGTATGATCTGTAAAGCCAGAGAAATATTTGTCAGTTTAAAAATCCATCTCTTGTATATAATTTCTTTACCTTCCCTCTCTGGGTGGTTCTCCCTCAAGAACATGCAGCTTTTGTCTCAGCTTTTCTAGTCATAGAGTCATCAAGGTTGGAGGACACCTCTGGGTTTTATCTAGTCTGTGGCACTGGTGTGTGTGTGTGAAGTATTTTGAACTTCAATTTATACCTGTGCTGAATGAGGTCCTTGAATTCTCTGATCCCTGAGTTATTCCTTCACAGGGTTGTTCTGGAAGGAAAACCCCTAAAGGGTGGGTAGATAGGGGTGAAGATTCCGAGGGAGGAACTTAAGGGAGAACTACAAGTTGAATTTTTAATTGTCTTGATCTAGAGCAGACAGTGACTGGAAATGTCCCTTTCTCTCCCCCTCATTAGAGGTCCTCTGGCAGACAGCTGCTGCGTGACACTTCTCCTTGCTGCTGGTGAGAGTGCCTGATGCTGCCTGTCATGGCTGATCCCATCGCAGAAGAACACGTGTCCCAGCCTAGTGAACTCTGCTGTGAGTGTGGTCAGTTCCACCTCGTGCTGGACAATCATCTGTACAACTTCCAGGATGAAGTGGATGATGAACTCATCTGCCATATCTGCCTTCAGCCTCTGCTGCAGCCCATGGACACCCCCTGTGGACACACGTACTGTTTCAAGTGCCTCGAAAACTTCATGCAGGAGTATAACTTTTGTCCCATGGATTGGAAGAAGCTCTCCTTCCAGCAGTGCCACAAGTCCAGCCTCCTAGTTCGGAACCTGTTGGATAAGCTGATTGTCTTCTGCCCTTTCAAGACAGAGTGCCAGCAGACGATGCAGCGGTGTGAGCTAGAAGCTCATCTGCAGAACAGGTGCATTCCCATTTACACTGTCATATTGCTCCTTGTGTAATGCCATGTCTGTTGTGCTTCTGATCAGAAAGATCCACTCTCAGAGCAGTTCTTAAACTGGGGCAAGGTGGGACAGAGGGTGAGGCTGGAGAGGTGAGTAGGTGAAGACAGCGTAATTGTGCATGTGTGTGTTTAGGGAGCTCAGCTCACACGTGCTCTGGAGGCCAAGGTTGAGCTGCTCACCTGCAGGTCATCTACAGACACAAAACCTATCAAATATATATATATAAGTTTGTGTGATCTGATCCAGGGCACCCAACTCTGAACTGATTACATGCTTATTCTCCTTTCACTTGTGCAGTGAGGAAAGTGTCCAAGGCCAGGTTGGATAAAGCCTTGAGCAACCTGGTCTAGTGGGAGGTGTCCCTACCCATGGCAGAGGGGGTTGGGACTAGGTGATCTCTAAGATCCATTCTAACCCCTTAACATACTGTGATACTATGAAAGACAGGCATGAAGTCAACACTGAAAGCAAGGGATCATGCAGTGTTGCCAGTTTAATTGGTCCAATTAAGATGTGCAACACAGTCTTTGATTCAAGTACTGCAAGTCCCTCCAAGCTGCACATTATGCGTTGCTGAATCACCTACTTGTAATTCCATTAGGTTCTCTCATTCTTTTGTTGAGAAAGAGAAGCAAATGAAAATTACTGTTTTTTTTTTTTCTTCTATCCTTCTTGTGTGGAGAAAAGGAGACTTTCTGTTTTGGTGTTGGCAGGCAAAATAGTGTCACTTTAAAACAAGTGCAGGTGACAGAGGTCTGGAGAACCCTTGTTCCTACCTGGTTAATGATTGCAGGAAAGGGAGCTAAGTACAAGCCTTGCTGCAGGTGGAAGCAGACCTTCCTTGGCAATATGTACTTTGTCAGGGGGCAGTGAGGAATGCCACAGGCTTGTTTCCTTCAGTGATGTTGGAGCTTTTTGTGGCAGTTATATATTTAAAAAATAAACCAACCAGTGTGCAAGGAAGTTACATTTAAGATACCTTTGCAGTTCCAGCCAAGGATGTATCCTTGCAGTTCTTGCTCCTTTTTGGTCCCCATGAGCTGAGAGCTTGTGTTAGAGCCAGGGGAAGTGACAGAAGATGCCTGTGTGTCCCTTTACCTGGGTCAGTGAAAGTTTATAATCTCGTTTTTCTTGAACTAGTCCTTTGGACTGGTTGCTTGTTCTCAGGCTGAGCTGAGTGCTTAGACTCCAGGGCTGGGGCCATGGCTTATGCCAGGATGGGCCTTCCTTTCTGCTCTGTAAATCTACCCTGCTATCAGTAAACTTCTGTCACTTGTTAATCCCTCTGGCACTGGAGTTAAAGACAGAAGAGGGAGGTGCCCTTAAATGTTTACACTAGAGACCTGTCTGGAAAACCTATCATTCTCTTATACATTGCGCAGTTGTTTGTATCTTCCTTGGGGAGGATATATTCTAGGAACAGAGGCTATTTCATCTGGGCCGTAAGCATAGACTGAAAAATAGGGCAGGAGGGGAAAGATAGCAAAATTACACTGGGATTTGGGTATTCCTGATATTTTGTTTTAAGTGAGATTAACTGATAGCAGGAGACTTAAGGAAATGAGAAGCATCTACAAACTTATTTTCTTGGGGAATTCCCCTGCCCTTTGCAAAATGAATTTGTTCCTTGACATCTTAAGAGGAACATGGGCACAAGTGGATCAATCAGCTTCTGTCATTAAGTTTCAGAGTCATCTTACTGCTTGGAGAGTAAATGAGTAGGAATAAACCAGAGGAAGTAATACCAGGATGAGACTTGTTTAGCCAGAATGTAAATAGTCAAGTTTAATTTGAAAAGTGTCTCTGGTAAACACCCAATACTACTCATGTCTCTGAAAGTGATGTTTTTGCATTCATCACCCTCCTTACCTGTCACCTTTTTTATAAGTAGTCATGATAAAAGAGCTTGTTCTTCCTTACCCATTTGTGCTGAGATAGGCTGGTTGTGGTGTATCTGCATACAGGGCACATCTTGTAGGTATAATTACTTCTGAGACCTCTGTGTGGGGAGCAGGCACTGGGGTTAGACACTCTAAATTGCTCCCATTCAGGTAGAGGCATCACCTGCGTAGTCTGGAGGTGGAGTGTGTCTGAGGGTCAGGTCTCATGCCACAAAAGAAAATGTGTGTTGGAAACAAAGACTAATTCAAGGCTGAGCTTGAAACTTGAGCCACTTTGCATAAAGATACAGTTCATAGTCATCTCTGAAACGTCAGAGCAAAGTATTTACTTATATTTTAAGTATTGTTTCATTCATCGAGTGTTTGCCAGGTAAATATTTAGCAAGGGAGACTCCTGTTTCTATTACATTCTCCTTTGTAGAAATAATTTGCTTAATAATTTTGAAAGTAGCAAAACAACAAGCCTGCTCTTAAGCTGATACTTGTACAAGTAGAAGTTGAAGGTCAAATGAGAATAAATTTTAGCATCTGTGATATAAGCTTTGCAGCAGGTGAGATCTGAAACATGCTGCTTGACACAGTTTTGTCAGCCAGAGCTTGCATGCGCCAGAGAGCAGTCACTGACAATCTCTCTCTTAGGTGTCCTGGTTTCAAGAAATACAAATCTGAACTACAGAGGAAAAAGAATCCCATTTCCAAAAGTAAAGATGATGCTTCTACCAAGGGGGAGATAAACACGCCCAAGGATCCAGAGATACCAATTGGAGGCTCATCACTTGTGGCAGAAAGCTCTGGAGCTGCTGTGGTATCTCTAGGGACTGCAGAGCCTGGGCTGGTTAATCCAGCATTTGAGGAGACTGAAGAAGGTGAGAGTTTGATACGGAAGTGTTATTATGTATTTGTCTTTATATTATAAAAATGAGGTCATTATCTCAGACAATTCAGTTTTTAAAGTGTCCCCAGCACTCTTGGACAGCCTCAGTGCTATTCAGCCATTAGTGGCCATCAGAGCAATCTCTTTCCTCTGTTTTTCCTTGAGCAGAAGGGTGATGTATTTGTGTGCATCAGGAGTGGCATAATCTGCTCACATGCACAAAACTGTGCAAAACGATTTGGAGAATCTGTTAGACTGCAGTGAATATTTGCAGTATTCTTTGCAGAAACAAAGGCAGTCCCTGTCAATGTGAACATGGAGCACTTAAAGCACTTGCAGAAGCCAAATAATTAGTAACTAGGAACTGTTCCAGGTTGTTTTTAATCTTGTTAGGAAAATTAAATATACAATCCGTTTCCTGGAGTGGTCAGTCCCTTCCTAATGGTGTGCAGCAAGCGTGTGTTTATAGCATAAGCTAGGTTTTGGATGAATAGTCAGTTCTGAAAGCCTGGCAGATAAAATAACCAGGTCCACTTCAGTGTAGCATTACTTGTCTCAACTCCAGTTAGGAGGCAGCAGTGTGGAAATCTCTGCGCCTGATTTCAAAGTTAGTCTCAGCTTCCAAGTGTGCAGACGCTGGAGCTGACAACCACTGTGCCTGGGACAGAGGTGATACACAGGTCAGTTCAATTCTCTGTTGGCTTTTTCCTGAAGTACACCTGGAGCAGGTTTGGCATTTCTTGTGTGACAACTGCCCTTCACCCTGACAGGCAGTGCTCCAGGCTTCATTAGTCTTGGGCCTGCCTAAATGTCCCAGTGCTGGGAGATTTAATATGACTTGCTAACAACAACTTTCATCTTCAAAGTGAAGCATTGCTTAATCTTCAGTATGCTGGGAAATAGCCAAACATGACTCCTGTTTTACAGGGGGGATGGGAAAAGAGGAGCAAAGGAAATTAGAGGAAGGAAGTTGCAGTGAGCTGCCTGTGGTAAAGTCACCAGAGCAGCAAAGCAGTAATTAGAGCTGGGTAGTCCCTAATGGGCATCATGGAAATTGGAATTTGTCCTGTGTGTGCTTCCAGCTGGCCAGCTGTCACAGGAGAAAAGCAAATCTCTAAAGAGGAGCCAAAACATACTGAAAGCCCTTCAATAAAACTCAACCGATGTTAATAAAGAGTTTAGATTTACTCTAAGCTAGGAGAAGATGGGAAACATTCTGGAGAAGATGTAAAGAAATAGAGGCTTTTTAAGCTTTTCATCTGACCTTATGTCTCCTGATCGCTGCTTTCCCTCCAGATGAACACAACACACCAGGAGTATGAATCTTGTGGTGCTATGAGAGGCAAAATTCTATTAATGTCTTGTTTTCTTCTCTTCAATTTCCCCAATCAGACCTTCCTCAGAGAACTAGTCTCGTGGCTGAAACGACCACAATTGAAATTCACCGAGAAGACCCGGAGGAAGAGCTGGGGATGAGGATAGTTGGGGGTAAAGACACCCCACTGGGAAACATTGTTGTTCAGGAAGTGCTGCGGGATTCTGTGATTGCTGCAGATGGAAGAATAGCACCTGGGGACCATATTCTTGAGGTATGTAAAGCCTAGTAGCAGTCCCATTGCTTTTCTTGACCTGAGATGAGGGCTGGGGGAGGAGAGTTCCTTAGAAAAACTGGAAAATCTCTACAGCTGAGGGTTTTAAAGCACTGATCAGGCAGATACACAATGCTACTGACACACTGTACCTGCTGGGGCTGAGAAGCAGAGTTTTGAGGCTCCTTACACTCATATTCCCCTTGCATGTTTGATAGCTTTTGAAAATGTAGACCATTTCAGATAAAGTAAAATATTTCTGTCTGCTAAATTTCACACAGTAGCCCCATTTCTCTCCAAAGGGCTCTGCTCCAGTTAGGAAGTGTTACAATTGCTTGCTCTGCGATGTTGCTTAAGCTGCATATTCTCTATGGGCAGGTCCAAAGTGTAAGACCTTATGACTTGAAGTAAGCATCAGATACGTAATGTGAGTAATGCAGAGCACCAGCCCCATCCCAGGCCAACCCACAGCCAGGTGTAGTTTCCAGGTTAATCACACTGCGTGGCAGTGGGTGACCAAGGTGACAAAAGCTTTGTGTAGCAAGGAAGTCTAAGCACAGCAAGAACTGTTAGCACCTCCAGCCATGGCTGCCCAATCATCTGACAGCCATGAAAACCTCATTATCCTGAGGACTGTGGCCATCAGTAAGGTCTGGCAGCCCCACAGACACAAGTGGCTGATAGTCTCTGGGTGGGTGTCTTAGGCAGACCAACAGAGTAACTTCTATTTTATGCAGTTGGATTGTAAATGTCTCAGTCTCAGCTGGACTGTAAATAGGGCAGGGCCCCACACTTAATAACCCCATTAGCATCCTAAAAGACTGCACAGAATCTTATGTAATAACAGACAAAGCAAAAAGTAGCTTCTCAGAGTTACTTTGGTAAAAGCATGATTAGACAGATGATTCTAAAGTTTGTAGACTATGGACCACTCTTCAACTTAAGAGTGAGGGTAGGCAGACTCCAATTTGAGTCTTCTCCAAGTGTATATTGAATGCTGGAAGTTAAGGAAAAGCAGTTCTGCATTGCCACAGGATGGAAACAATGATTGGCCATTTGTTGGTGTGTGAGTTGTCCTGTCTTGTCTCTGTCCTCAGCTGTTCACCACCAATTAGTCTAATTTAATCTGTTTTCTTCTTCATTCTCTTTTGGAAGACTCTGCTCTCTAATGTGCATTAGAAGCAGCTGCTTCAGTCAGAGCACTGCACAGGGTGTTTGACATCCTGCCCCAGCCTGGTGATGTTCCACACGGTGGATGGTGCCTGAATTATGTAGGTTCTGATTAGTGACTGTTTGTCTTTCTAGGTGAATGGCGTCAACATCAGCAGTGTGACTCATTGCCAAGCTGTCTCCTTCCTGCGCCACCCAGGTCCCGTTCTCCACCTCATGGTCCTGCAGGAGAAGGGGTTTTCCAATAAGACTGTACAGCAGGATTCCACTTCTGCTACAAATCGGGAAGTGATCCATGTTACCTTGATAAAGAGGGACCGATCTGAACCTTTGGGAATCAAACTGATCAGGAAGACTGATGAGGCAGGGATTTTTATTCTCGACCTCTTAGAGGGAGGTTTGGCAGCCAAAAATGGGAAGCTGAGTCGGAATGACAGAGTCCTGTCAATAAATGGACAGGATTTGAGGCAAGGAACACCTGAGGCTGCTGCACAGATAATCCAGGTAAGCTAAGACATGGTGAGGTGGTATGGGTAGTGACTCTGCAGCTGCCTTGACTGATGGCAGGGCTCCTGTTCTGACCCAAGGGCTAGCAGATCACACTAGAGCAACCTGCATTCCCCCAAATACCTCTTTGGGAAAGTGACTTCCCTGCGGATGTGTGGGAAACACCTTCCAAATGAAGATAAACACGAAGAATGGGAATCCATCCTGAGTCATCTCTAAGAGTCTGAAGTGAGGCAGTTGCTCATAGCTCAGCAGTTCATCTCAGGCAATTGGGTCTCCTTTGTGCTGAGGTGTGTGAAGCCTTTCTTGCAGTGTGAATATATGTATGCACTGTGTGGAGTCATGCTGCACACAAGGACGGATCAGGACAGCTGCTTGTGGTCACACAGTCAGACTGAAGGGGCTTGTTGGGAGAGCTGATAGGCTGGCAGCACAGAACACAGCACTTTGCACTGATTTGAAGCCCTTTCTCCTCATTTTACATGGATTTGGAAAGAAAATCTAGAAAATTGTGAGGCACCTCAGGCTAAAAACATTCTAAGATACTAAATGGGTAGAAGAGGAGGGGTGGTCTTTGCCTGTGCAACAGAAATGTGCTCCTGTTGCAGCATGCCAAATGTTTTAGTGAAAGGAGTAGGCAAGGAATTTTGGTTAAGGGATTAAGGATTGCTGTGTGTGCAGCAGATATGTAGACCAGTCTAAATTCTTTGTCTCCCTAGGCAAGTACCTCCAGTTTGTTTTTATCTAAAGATCCTGACACAATACATCTCATCACATACTGTTTATATCCCAGAAAGGATGTGAGGTCAGCCATGAGGGTGAGCCAGTTCTCTTCCTGGTAATCAGAGGAGCACAGTGGCATGGGAGAAAAGAACAGAAAGAGTAGAATTCCAGTACTGAGATCCTTTTATATGTTCTGCATGTGATTCCATTCTGTGGCCTCTCAGAATCTGTTTGCATCCCACAAGTGCTGCTGTGCTTCTGTTGCAATGTGCACGGATAACTCCCATCTGAGGATCTCTTTCTTGATCCTACTGGAACCAGTAACCAAAGTCTCAGAACTGGCTTCATTAGGTGTGCAGATTGAATTCCTTTTGAAGTGACATTTGTGTAAAACTGAAGTTTTCCAAACATTAACTATTCTTCTGAGACTTAATTCAAATTCTTGGTTAAAAATAACTTTTATTTTTATTCCAAACCATTTGCAGAAAAGCATCCTTCCAGCTGGGTTGCATCAGGTACCACTCACAGCTCTCTCTATATGCACAGCCATATGTACTGTACATAGTCAGGTACCCCTGGGCAAAGGGGAGGGCAAATCCCCATTTCAGGATCTGATGTTACAATATATTTTATGAAGATATGGATGTGTGTCAACTTGTCTGGGGGAAAAAAAAAAAGGTTTTTAAAATTTTGTTTCAGAAAATAAAACTCTGCTAGTTTAAAAACTAAAAAGAACTAAAACAGCTGATGCGGTCCCTTTTCCAAAGCCAGGGAATTCACTGCTGCCTGGGTGTTGTGGTGTCAGGGAAACAGGGTCCTGTGGGAAGAAGTGAGAGCTGCAAAGGTATTTCTGTCATCCATGGCAGGAAACGCCCCAAGTCCTTGTGCCAGTGCAGTCCTTCACAATAAGATTCTGTCAGGTAATCTGAAAGAACAAACCAAATGAGAAGAGCAGGAACAATAGTGAGTACTTCCCCTGTATCCCTGCCAAGGCTAGACATACAGCTGGTTAAGTGTTTAATTGGCAGCAGTCTCAGACAGAAGGTCATGTCTTCAGGTACTCTGGGAAAAAAAGGGG
>NW_008691753.1:2664-36981 GCF_000695815.1 Acanthisitta chloris | reverse complement strand
AAGAGCTTTAACAAGTTTCTTTATTAGAAAAGAAAAAGTATCTTCTGCTCCTCATGGTCATCCATGGTGTGGACCAGTCAAGTGTTCATTCTGTATCACAACACAGTATGCTATTTTGGTTATTTGAATTGAAGTAAAGGAATTAATCATCCCTTCCACCTTTTCTAGTTCAGCATTTGCTGGGGAGGGGGAGGCATGAGTGAAACCTGCCTCTGCTCCTCTTCCTTCTGACTATTGTTTGCTAATTCCCTTTTACTTTTTCCAATAGCATTCCCTGGCTCTTCATAAAAAACTTCGCATCACGTTGAATAGCTGTTTCAGAACCTTTGTAGAAGTCAGTGCCTGCTTGTCTCTCTCTCCAGGGGAATGACACAATGTCCCTACTTTCTCATTTATTTTTCTGTTTTATTGATGCTTTTTGTGTCTCTTGGCAGACCACTGAATCAAGAGTGAACTTTGTGATCCTGAGGCAGCCTGGGGTGCAGCTGTCAGACCCAGTGGAAGATGGCAGCACATCAAACAGTAGCAGCAGCAGCAGTGGGGGAAGCCCAGTGCATCATCGGAGACGGCTAGACCAGAATCACTATCGGCGAAAATCGAACTACCAGAAGGTAAGTCTGGCAAATAATGGCCAAAGTGGAGGTTATTCTTGGTCTAGCAGATCAACTGTTTGTTCTGTGATGGTGAATTATCATCTAAGACTGATCAGCAGCTCTGTTTCTTCTGGAGCTAGTGAAAAGCAGCAGGTTTGTGGCTTTTGGGACTGGAGAGCCAGTTTGTCATCTACTGAGAAGTATAATTTTAAGGGAAAAACATGTCAAAATATCTTCAAGTATCTCTAACATTGATGCTGAACTGGTGTTTAATCCTTTCTTTTCTGGAATGGGCAATGGGAAATTAACCTCCCATGAGACAGTTGGGACTTGCTTCTCAACATCCATCAGGCCCCACACATTCAGGGTGTTGCACTGACACCAAGTTATGCTGGTGTGGAGCCAGAGGCCTTTATGGTCCAGGAGCAGAAACCTCAAATTGCACTGTGGTGCTCCTGTGCCTGCAGTGTGTGTCTACCACCCGTTTGTGTATTACAAGCAGCAGCATGAGCAAGAGCAGAATCACAGTCTGGTGTACTAAGAGAGATTACTCTATGTTTAGAACTTCCAGTTGAGTGAGAAAAGTTGCTGCAGCTGCTTAGATGTCTGTTTAGTTGTCCCTAGACTTCAGTAAGTAGCTGTCATATGTGGCTGGAGTGTGGTTCCTTGATTTAAATCCCAGAGTATCATCTCCATACTGTTTGTACAGCATGTGCTCTAATGTGTGATTTCACTGCATCCTAAACATTTAGTCAGAGAGAGGTTGATTGCTTGATATGAATGGCCTTGAAATGAGTTCATAGCTTGCTCCTCAGTGCAAAATTGTTCTCAGAGTAAGCATGGTCATGATGGTTCACTTCAGAAATACTGCTCTGTATTTCCACCCAGAGCAAGGCCTTGGGAAGCTGACTTTGCCATCCAGTAACATTGCTGGAATGTTCTGGATTAGAGAGATGTTCTGTGATTGTTTGCCAGATATGGCCTTCTCATGTTCATTACATTAACGAAGCTGCATTTTGTACTGTCGTTCCTTTGTAGGATTTACCTCAGGGATATGTTAGTCATGAAAAGACAGTTGCAATAAAGAAGGAACCAAAGGAATCTTTAGGAATAACAATTGGAGGTGGAAGGGACAACAAAAACAAGCTCCCTATATATGTAACGAGTGTGCAGCCCATTGGATGCCTCTTCAGGGATGGCAGAATCAAGCGAGGTAAGGAGGCTCAGACCCTTTATTCTTTAGGAATTGTGGGGTTTTTCAGTAAAAGTTGGACTTGGACACTGAAGTGAGACTGGAAACAGGTTTCACATGAGACCTGAAGGCAGAAGTGGGTTTCATAGCAAATGGTCTGTAATAATGCCATTTTGTTAAATCAACAGGAGATGTACTTTTGAGCATAAATGGCATTGATTTGACTCATCTGAACTACTATGAAGCTGTGTCAGCACTGAAATCTAATGCAGCTTCCCACTCAGTCACACTGAAAGCCTTGGAAATCCTTTCACTGAACTCGCCAGAGCCATCCCTGGACATCAGGGAGCAAGGATTCAGCTGGTCTCCCCTCTGGATCACATGGCTCGGATTGCCCAGGTATGTTTGTTTAGTGACTGTAGAGACAATTGCTAATCACAGGTTTGACTTTCACTCAAACACTAGAAATTAATTGCTTTTTTGATTAACTTGGAAGCATTCCTGGTATTCCCATTTAGCTGTAAGACAGTGGAAATCTTTATTTGTCAATGAGATCACAGTATAAAGAATGCATAAGAAACTTCTGCTGCTTGTAATGGTGTGACCCACTTCTGTTGGACAGTAACCATGTTTTAGAAGCTCCTGAAAACCTTTTTTTCAAAGGGCAATAGTCAATGTTAGATACAGTCCCTGCCAAAATATTAACTGAAATCTCTGTGGCTCTTTCTGGGTCACCTAACACAAGCCAACAGACACCTGTGCTGTTTGGTAGTTTCTAATCTGATCATCTCACTTAGAGACAGACATTTTTGCAGTTTAATTCTTTTTGGCTGTTGTAATTGCAACAACTTTGGCATGAAGCAGAAATGATTCTAATAGCTGAGTTTTCCTGCTGCAAAGCTTTGGGCCACAGATTTAGCATAGATTTTAGCTGCAAGATGGTAAGTTCCAGATGACAGTGGTGGGGCTTTGAAAGCTTGAATTTTTCTCCTCCCTGTAGGGGTGAACCTCTGGTTTGCTCACTTTAACAGTTACACCAAAATACATTCAGCTGTGAAAGGTAGAGGTTCCTGCTGTCTGGAGGAGGATTGTGCATGTGGAACAGTAAAGCCAAACCCTTCTGTGAAAAGCCTGGATTATGTATGGTCTTGTTTCTTGAGGCACCTGAAAGAAAAAATACTAACAAAGCCTCTGCTGTGCTACCCCTGTGTTACTTAGCAGCCTGTAAAAGCTAAACAAACCAGCCCAAGGAGGGTAGCTTTTGTGTCTCGAGTAACTGGAACTTGGCTTGTACTCAGCACCTTCCTACCTGTTTCCTTTGCTCTCCCAGAGAATCAGCCTGGCTGTTCCAGGCAGGTCTAGTATGAACTAGCCTTGAGCTGCACCTGGATAGCCCAAACCTGAGCACAAACCCTCAGATGCTGGCTGGTGATTGTTCCTCATGGGTGCTCCTGCAGTGAACTATAGGAAGGCAAAACCTGCCTGCACTTTCTCCCTTCTTCCTTTTCCAATTTATTTTGATGTCTGGTGGCTTGCAGCTTCACCACACTTCCTCCTACAGGGGCTGGAGTCCACTCTCTGCTCACTGATCACCTGCCTTTATTTCAAGAGTGTCCTGACACTACCTGCCATTTAATACACTGCTTGAAATTTTTTTGCTGCTGGCATTACTTTTGCTCCCCTTCATTTGTCCCTCCTGAAGCAAGGGACAGTGATTTCAGGTGCCCTTCCTGTTCTTCACTTCCTTGTACTCCAACCTGAATTCAGGCATCTGAATTTGTCTGCAGTTGTTCTAGGTGTGAGGGTTGTTAGGAGGCAAGGTTAGCAAGGTTACTTCATTTCAGCATCTGACACAATCTTTCTTCTTGTTTCCAGCAATAAAAATGGCTGTCATTCCGGTGCTTCTTCATTCCTTTTCCCCTTTGCTCACAGTAAGACCTGGTAGCATCCAGCTGGACACCCACAGATCCCCTTGTTTGTTGCCTGGAAATGTTCAGGTGCCTCTGCACTGGCACTGCAGTTTGGCTTAGAGATGTGCAGCTGAAGTGAGGATCCCAGTGTCCTCATTTGCCGTGGTTTGGTTCACATTGCAGAGGCCCTGACCCACCCAAACTGGGTTTCCTTTGACTGGGACTAACCTCACACTGCTGCAGAGAAATGCTCATTGCACTGTGGCCCAAACAGACCCTGTGTATACCACACTGACACTAGACTACAGAAAATCCCCTAAAATGTGCCCAAACTCAACCATGAGTTCTCAGCACCAGCTGTTTCACTGAGATCTGTTCCTTTTGTCTGCCCTGCTGAAGCACTCATGGCCTCAGTGTGCTTTCTGCAGTGCAGTGGGAAAGCTTGAAGCTTCACATGTGCAATTTTGGTTTTGGTTTTTTGGTTCCCCAGCTGTTACTCTGATCCAGCAGAAATATCCCTTTCGTCTTAGAGGAACGTATTTCTAGTTTGAACCCAAACTTGACACTGAGAGACATGAGCTGAAATTAGTGCTCAGGGTTAGGGGAAGTGTACTTGGTTGTTGAAACACTTGAGCCCACAGTGCTTAATTCAGGCCTTGATTCTTCTATCTGTGGTTTCTGTCAAATACTGTCATCTCAGCACGTTTGGTGGTGTGCTGCTTCTGACACGTGGAGCCCATGGAGCCTGTCCTGCAGAACTCAAGTTCTGTGCCAGCTGTCTCTTGTGGAAGGGTTTTAGGAGAGAGAGGACAGCCCTGGTCCTGTGCCTTTCTTGGTACTCTGGATAAGAGAGGGAATAACATGACCATCTTGGTCACATTATTCCTCCAAGACAGCCACTCTGTGCTCCTAAGGCTTATACACTGTGTAAGCTTGGAGCATTTTCCACCTCTGCCCATGGCTAGTGCTGCACACTTCCAACAGAGACACAAACACCTCTGGGATAGGGACAGTGTAGGGAGATCTTTTTGCCTGACCTCAGGCAACTCATATTGGCTGTACTGAACCATGTGGTCTTGCATTTCTTATCTTGTAATACAACTGTGGGTAGTTCTACTGTCCTTGTACACTTACTCCTCCATTCTTTGCTTTGTTATTAATTGGTGGCAGTGAGTGCTTGGAGGTAATTGTATGCTACCACTTATTGCTCCTGCATGTTTGTCATTGTCACTGTGTATGTCACAAAAGACAGCATAGAAACTTTGATTTCTTCATAGTATTCTGTTAAATCACTATCAGCTACTGATAGGATAAAATACCATCTCAAATGCTGTTTTGGAGGGGGGATGTCCTAATTCATTGGACACTGCACCCTAAAGATACTAGAAACACCACATTTACAGATTGCTCTATATTTTATGTGTAAAAGCGTTGAGTCTTGAAAACAGTGACCATGCACAGTGTGGGTTATGGATAATTCTCAGGGGTGGAAAAAGCAGTCTTCCTCCTGCCTTCTTCATAGTTTCATAGTATGTTAAGGGGTTGGAATGGATCTTATAGATCATCCAGTCCCAACCCCTGCCCTGGGCAGGGACACCTCCCACCACACCAGGCTGCTCAAGGCTTTATCCAACCTGGCTGTGAACACTGCCAGGGTTGGGGCAGCCACAGCCTCCCTGGGCAACCTGTGCCAGTGTCTCACCACCCTCACAGGAAGAAACTTCTTCCTAATATCTAATCTAAATTTTTCTTCTTTCAGTTTATCCCTAGTATTCCTTGTCCTATCACTGCAGTTCCTAACAAAGAATCTCTCTGCAGCTTCCCTATAGCCCCTTCAGATCCTGGAAAGTTGCTCTGAGGTCCCCACACAGCCTTCTCTTCTCCAGGCTGAACAGCCCCAACTTTCTCAGCCTGTCTTTGTAGGGAAGGTGCTCCAGTCCTCTTCTCAGCTGTGGCCTCCTCTGGACTTGCTCCAACAGTTCCATGTCCTCCTTATGTTGAGGACACCAGATCTGTGTGCAGTACTCCAGGTGGAGTCTCACAAGAGCAGAGTAGAGGGGGAGAATCACCTCCCTCGAGGTGACTTCTCTCTCACCTCCCTCCCACTTTCCACGGGGTTTATCTGAAGCCACAGCCTATAGAGAGTCTGAACTCTTTGCACAACCTCGGTGCGGTGCTCCCTGCCCTGCTGCAGCAGCAACTCTGAACTCTGAAAGGGCTGAGGAGCTGCACACTCAGCAGTGTACTTGGCAGAGTAAAACTTGCACGTCTAGCTACCCTAAAGTCCAAAATTCTTTTCCCACAGTCATTTTCCATTATAGTAAATTAATCTTTCTCTTCCTGAAAACACTTTTCTTTTGTATGGAAAACTGATTCCTATCAAACTGCCTTTTGTAGCTCCTGGAGAATGTGTCTAATGTTTTTATTTATGTTCTGTGCTGACATAGCATTTGCCACTCTTGCTCTTGGGGCTATTTATTTGCCACATACATGTCTCATTGCACTTGTGTGGTACCTGTAGACGAAAACCACGGAAGCATCAGTAAGCTAGAGCTGAGTCTCCTAGTGTTTGTGTGAAGAACTCCTACAAAAGTAAATTACAGATTGAAAGTAGATAATTGGATCATTCTCGTGGTGAGAAGTTAACTGAGAGGGCTTTTGAAATCTGAAACTCCTCTGCAAACTGCTCAAGCAAAGCCCTTGAGGCAAAAACGTTTATTAGGAAAAGTTTAGCTGCTGGAATAGCTCAGTGGAGTGATCAGCAGCAGTTTCACACAGCTCGGCGCTGGCAGCGCCTCGGTGCCAGAATGTAACCTGACTGAGAGCCAGGGCCCACGGGACGCTCCTGCCACACCTTCTCCGACGCCTCGCCAAGGCTTTGCAGGTCTCTGTGCTCCCAGCTCCGGCAGCGAGTGCTCTTAGCACTTACATATCACATTCTCCAGGCAGCCCAGGCACCACAGCCTCCCCCAAGCTCCCTGAGGAGGCAAACCAACATCCAAAACCAGTGGCCTGTGAGCTCTCACCAAGGACTCCAGTACCTTAATTGTATACAGCGATCCTGGATCCTGCAGGAATGAACTTCCATGCTCTGATCTGGCAGTCAGAAGAAAAGTTGCCATACCTTACTTGTTTGCCTTCCACCAGTGATCCACAGCTGCTGAATGCCTGCATTGTACCAAGCCTGCAGTGCACAGATGGAATGAAAAAAGCTCAACTCATAAATTGCATGGGTGTAGCTGCAGCTCACGATTAAGTTGGGTTTGTCACTAGTATTGTGAATTAGTAAAATTCATGAAGGTATTCGTGAGTCTTTCAGGTCACAAACCCCTTTAGAGAGGGGCAATTTCCACTTAAAACTAGTGCTGACAGCATTGAGAAGATTTCTGAAGGACTGGCAGTGTCAGATTTGAGACAGCCCTCCAAAGGGATGTCTCAAATCCTGAAAATCAATGAGGCTGTTACATAGCTGTGCTTTCCATGAGGGCAAACTTTGATTTCAGGTCTGGCAGTTTTCCTTAAAACACTCTCATAAGCTCTCTCTGTTTTTGACACAGCTACCTTCACTTCTGTCAAGATATTGTCCTTAGCAAAGGCAACCTGGAGAGCTGGGGCTTCAGCATCGTTGGAGGCTTTGAGGAAAGCAAAGGGAACCAGCCCTTCTTCATCAAAACCATCGTGCCCGGGACTCCTGCCTTCCGCGACAGGAAACTGAAGTAGGTGTGAGCTGCCCCGCGGCGCTCGGCTGTATCAGAAACAATCAGTACCTTCCAGAGGGGCTCTCTGACCCTGGTAACAGCTGAGCTGAAAGTTAATGACTTAAAACTCTTAGACACCGATTTGTGCAGTTAATACTGTTGCCAAACTGTAACGTACTAAGTCCTGTATTAAGGAGTGTTTTGGTTCCTCCATAGAGGTGCAATGAAAAGGAATTAAGGCAGGTTTTAAAGGGCTGTAAAGGGCTGTAATTGAGTAATTAGGTAAAAGTAGAAGAGAAATGTTTGAGATGAATCTTGGAGGTGCCAGAGTATATAATCTCTTGGATTAGGAAAAGTATCCCAATAGAAGCAACTAAGGCCCTCCTGAGCAGGAAACATGAATTGATCTTTGCTGACCTGTTAGTAATCACAGTGGGTGGAGGAAGAATGGAGCCAGAGGACCCCAGAGAACTCTCTGCTCCAGCTGTGAGATTGTAAAAGACAGAAGTGGGACTGCTGTCCTGTCTTGCAGGGACACAGGTCTGGTGTAGGAGCTGGGCTTTGTGGCCCTGACAATGGGGCCTGGGGGAGGCCTGGGGTCAGCTGGGCTCCTGCTCGGGTGCTAGAGCAGGCATGCACTATCCTACTTACCCACAAGGGAGGCACTGGCTGGGTCTAGCCCCTCACACCCACTCAGAAGGTGCGGGCTGTGCCACAGAGGTGAGCAGATCACACAGGACTCTCAGACCTTGGTTGGACTGAGCTACAACATGACAGTGTGCTTCAGCCTCGTGGGCCCTTCACCCACTGGGGTGGGTGAAGGACTGCAGGACTGACCTTGGTGACAAGTGTTTCCTTCTGCTGACTGGCCTGCTGCTCACACTCCTGGAGACATTCACAGCTCTCACCCAAGCATCAGCAGTGTCCTACTTTCTCTTGCCTTCTGACTCTGTAATACAAAGTGAAAAAGTTGCTTCAAGGAGGAGTTGAGCTTGTCTCGGGGTGGGTGGGTGAGTTGACCGAGGTGCATTATTAATAATTAACTAAGTCCTGACAAACATGTTTCCTGTCTCCTGATCAGGTGTGGAGATGAAATCGTGGCAGTAAATGGAGTGCCAGCCATAGGAATGAGCAACTCCGAACTGATCCCAATGCTGAAGGAGCAAAGGAACAAAGTGACGCTGACCGTGGTGTCCTGGCCGGGGAGCCTCGTGTGAAAGCTCAAACAAGCACAACAGGTATCAGCTGACCAGCACACACAGCTACATGTGACAGATCAGGGACTGCTGACCTCCTGCTACCTGCTGCCTTGCCATGGAAGACTCTTACAACATTTTCCTGTGTTGAGGTTATAAACAAACTGATTGTTGGCTTCAGTTACAGTTAATCCAACAGCTGTACCTTCTCAGGCTCATTAAAGCTCTTTAGGATTGGTGTTGCAGAGAAGGCTCTTTTCAGTGGTTCTCTACAACCTTTGAGGCTGTTGAGGCACTTTCCTTGATTTTTAGGGCTCTGCTCTTTGTTCAGTACTTTCAACAGGTTAAGCAGTGGCTTTTAGAAACTGCTCATAAATCTGCAAGGATGGGGCCCCAATTAGGCACTTCCTATAGCCCCCAGTCTTCACATTTTTAGGTTCCTGAACCTAAGGAATGTGTTAATTCATTAAAAACCCCAATGATAATTCAGAGCTGGGAGCTGAATTGCTGCTGGGTCAGCATGGTGGAGCTGTGTTGACATGTACAAAGCTCCTGTCATTTAGGATCCTGCCAACCACACTGAACTATTGCAAATGGACAATTTTAACTGCTTAAAGAAACACTGACAAAGGTACCAGGTAGAGTGGTTTCAGTGCAACATCATATTTTGAAGGTGTGACTTTCACAAAGGTCGATGGCAAGGTTCATTCTTTCTGCACATAGAGATTTCCCTGGTTTTATGACCTGATAAAAGCAGCTTTTCCCACAGATGACAGGTGATAAGTAAACAGGCTGGTAACAAGACACCTCTGTCCCAGCATGCTGCCTGTCTTATTTTTATCAGTTTCCCAGCAATCAGATGCAGAGTTAACGCGGGGGAGGAGCACCTGCACTGTGAGGCAGGTGAGAGGAGCCCCTGCAGTTCTACACCCCTCTTGCAGGTGGAGCAAAACAGCAACTCACTGCATCACAGGAAGCTCCAAGGGTCGTTGGCTGCCTCAGCCACTTTGTGCCAAAGTACAGGAACAGTCACCTCCAGCAGGACAGTGTGCCCAGCCTGGCTGCAGGTTAAACTGCTGCACAGGTAAAAGTGAGTCTAAAAGAACTGAAGCTGAGGCAGGCTGGCTTGACCTATGACACTGCAAAGTTACTACTTGCAAACTCCATCTGAAGCAATTACCTCCTTTTTCAGCAGGTCTTTAGTCAGCAGTAGTAGACATGGCAGGTCTTTCTCAAACTGGGTTGGAGAGATCTTCCCTCTTGTGCTGTTTCTGCTGCACCTTCTCTGGAGCTAGCCCCCGTGAGAAGAATCAAAGGAGTTTCTCTCCTGTAAAAATGCTGCCTAGAATGAATGTTTAATTCCTTGTAGTAACCTTGCAGGCAAGAGCCTGTCCCTGTCTGAAGCAGCACTGCTGGGGCTGGTGACTTGTCATTAGCTGCTCCTGCTCCATGCCCAAGTTGTTTACACAGACAGTGACTTCACTTCCTGGGGCTTGAGGCAGGACAGCAGGGCCTGTTCTCAGAGCCAATCACACAGCAATAGCTGAGGATCCATCCTCACAGAGTTCCCTGGCACACAGCATGGCCTTTGGCTAGCAGATACCCCTGGGGATGCCCAGCAGAATCATGGCTACCTGGGCTCAGGGCTGGTTTTCCTGTTGTTCCTACTGAATTGAATACTGAGCAAAATAAGTCACAAGTCAGGAAATTGCCTGTGGAAGACTGGACACACAGGAACTGAAAAACCTGAAGTAATATTTGTCTCTTTCCAATCAATGTGCAGAATCTGTGCCTGGTGTGGAACAGTAAATATTGACGTAGAGAGGGAGATTCCTACTGCCTGCACCAAGTGTCATGTGTACCAAGTACAGGAGGAAGGAGCTGTGCAGCTGCTGGGCAGGCAGTGGGATTGAGGAGGATGCTGTGGAACAATTTTTACTGTTACTCCATCTCCTTTCAAGGTGCCTTCAACTTATGTTCTTGTAATTTAAATTTTGTTTCCCAAATCAGCTTGTTAATAGATGTTGCATTTGTTTTGATGCCTTTATAAATTATTGTAATATTGCTGAAAAGTATGTATTACAGGTGTGGTTTTTAACCTTTCAGTGTAACAGCTAATGCCCCCAGAACAGGTCACCTCAACAACAGACACTGCTCCAAGAAACTGACCCTGTGAAGCAGGAAATAGTGTAATTGTCATCAGCTTCTCCCAGGAAAGCAGATGGCTGGGAAAAAACCCTGAACCACAGTAAATCCCACATCCCCTTCCCCTCAGTCATGCTCCTGCAGCCTACTGTGCTCATGGGGCTCAGAGCTGACTGGACTGAGAGCTCACCCAGGGAGTACGTAAAGCTTTAGTTAATGAGGCTGAACTGCCCTACTCAATGTGCTGCACAGCTCAGCAGCCACGAGGCAGTGCTGGGGCTGCTGGACCCAGAGGAATCACACATCCAGAGTGGGAGCTGGGTGAAGGTTTGTTGTGATGTGACTGTTCCAGGCAGCATGAATGCCCTGACTGGAAGAGGGAACCAGGACAAACACCACTGCCATTATGTGAAGTGGGTGCCAAGAAAACACATCAGGTGCTTCTCAGTGGTGCAAACCAATAGAACAAGAGGTAACAGGCAAAAACCGATGCACAGGAAGTTCCATCTAAACATGAGGAAGAACTTCTTTCCTATGCAGTGACCAAGCACTGGAATAGAGTGCTCAGAGAGATCATGGATTCTCCCTCACTGGAGATATTCCAGAACCATCTGGATGCAATCTGGTGCCCTGTGCTCTGGGATAGCCCTGCTTGAGCAGGGTGGTGGGACCATATGGCCCCACTGTGGTCCCTTCCAGCCTAACTGACTCTCTGTGAAGTCTGATTCTCTGCGCTGTCAGGAGCTGAAGGACCTGCCTGCGGTTTCCTCGAGGTGCCTCACCCCTCCTCTCCATACTGAGCTGCCTGGCACTTGTGTAATGACTTGTGCAGGTCTCAGCCCTGGCCCTGCAGTTCCCCATCCCAGTGCTCCTTGGCACCTGAGGTGTTCCAGGCTCTGCCTCAGCTCCAGCCCTGAGTCAGAGCAGGCACTGCTGCCACCAGCCCAAGGACTGCCCTTTCCCGGAATCATTAGTCACCATTCCTTATCCCCAGGGATCATCGTGCAACCTGCAGTAGCTTCCTGATGCAAGTAAAGATTATTTCCAGCACCCTACCTTTACACTTCCCTGATGTTAAAGGCAAACACTTTTCGTCTATTCAATTACAATACAACAATTTCAAACTACTTCTCTTAAATTCACAGCTGCTCCTGGCAGGGTAAACCTGCAACCATCTGTGAAGGACTTGGGTCCATCTCATTCAACTACCACGGGAGGAAGCTGCTGCACTGACTTGTGCTGGATTCTCCATTCCCTATCCATCACCATCAGTGAGGGATATAGAGTGGATGTCATCACCATTAATTACGCCTATTTACAGACGCGGTAGCTTCTGTCACCTCCACAAACAGTGCAATAGATTAGGGGAGTGGGTGTGGATTAGCTCTGTCCACCCCTGGAGTGGCACCACAGACACCTAAGCAGGCAAAGATGCCAGCAGTGCCCCTGGCTGGGGCCAGACCCACTCACCTTGGCGTAACACTCCCTTGCTAGCACTTACCCCACTGCAGGCAAAAGGCAGCTCGGCGTGGGCTGGGGCCACCACCTGCCCCAGCAAGTTCAGTTTGTGTGCTGGAGAAAAGCAACCATATTTCATACTTACCACATCCAGACTCTTCACAGAGGCTGAGGCAAGGCTGCTGGGCCCCCCTCCCACTTGGCACTCCCCTGTGCAAGCTCTGTGCTCTAGAAGAGGAGGGTGGGCACATCTGTTGTGTGGTGCCAAGGAGCAAGACCAAGCACTCTTGAATCCTTCTCATCCATGCCACAGCTGGATATAAGCATGTTCATCCCAAGTTCTGAAAGCTAGTGGGCACTCACAGCTGAGCACCCTGACCTGACACCAGGAGAAGCTGCCAGGAGGATTCCCCTTGCACAGTGCCAGGAGCTGGGATTCCTGCAGCTTGCACTGCTGCCCAACCAGGCAATGGCTGAGACACCTATTCCTAAATCCTGGGGTGCCACCAGAACTTGGCTGTGGCTGCAGAGGGAGGAGCACTGCAGCCTGATTCCAGGCTCTGCAGCCCCTGGTTCAGTGCACACATATTTTCCAAGATCTCAAAGCACATTAAGAAAGCACCATGAAAACCAAAACCGAACAGAACCCCCAGCTCTTCTACGCAGTCAATGATCTTCACAGGCACTGTCACAGTGGATAACCTGTTCCCAGAGAGTCTCCTGGATCAGGTCTCAGGTGATGCTTCATATGACACTCTGACTTGCAAGATTACAATACCAAAAATACATAACATTTCAGAACCATATTATTTTAGGACAAATATTTAAGACAGTTTTAAATAACAAGTCAAAGAAAAATGAGACACTTGTGGACTCATACAAACAGAAGAATCCTAAGTACCAGACAGATCAAAACCACTCAATGTTATTTCCCCTGTTCTTCCCACCCAGAAACATCACTGTTGCCTCCCTCCCCAACCAATACTAAGTCCAAAGAAACCTTGGAATTCGACTGAATTTATTTTGGGATCTAGGGGAAGGAATGCATTGGACAGGAGTGGTGGTGATACCCAAATAGAAATGCCAGCCCCACGAGGGCAAACTGCTATCTGGGACTTGGTGTTCTCTACTGCACTAGGTTATTCAGCTCAACTTTTAGTAAAAAAAAAGAAATAAAATAGTTAAGTCAAAAGTAGTGAAAGAGAAACTCATGCTCTTAGTCTGGGTCTTCACTGATCTCCCACTGAGAGGTGTAACATATGACACAACTATCTTTGCACTGGATAAAAAAGAGTTTTGAAGTCTTTGCACATGTGTGTAAACGCACTTGGCAGCTTCTCAAAGCTGCTGGATCGGAGCAGGACCCTGTGCTCCACCAGCAAGAGCAGTTTCTGCAGTTCCTCCTGCCACACTGCCATGGAGAAACCAAAGGATATTTTTGTAGCTATAAAGAAGTTTATTTGGGGATGACTTTTCACTACTAGACACCAGACTCTAAGCTGGCTCTTGGGGTCTAAGTCACACTGTTCTTTGGACAATAAATTTCAAGTCACACTTACTGTCCTAGTTTTCAAAAAGGAATGATGATGATGACGACAAAAAAAAGAACCAAAAACTATGACCTAATTGCGTTAGTTTCAGCTGAAGCCATCTTCCATCAGAAACCATAGGATCTGATACACCACAGTTCTCCCTAGGGATGTGTATGAGTAGAGTAGCTCAGTGCTTCGTAACTAGTACTGCTGTATTGTCTTGTATCAAAAACAAAACCAAAAAGGAAGTTTAAGGGCATGTGCAGCCTCAGCTCCCACAGCACTGCCACAGCGTCACGGCAGCCCAGGCAGTCTCTTCCCTTGGAAAAAGTAAAAAATAATAATTAAAAAAAAAAAATCACCCTCCCCATCCTAAACATCACCGATGCCATGCTGGTTCCACAGGAGTGAGCTCCTGATGGTGGGCCTGGGTCACTCCTTGGCATCCTGCTCCTCGCCCTCCTGGGCTCCATCCTCGCTGGCCTCCTTCTCCTCCTTGCTCCGCTTGTTCTTTTTGTGCTTGTGGCGCCGATGGCTCTCCCCCTCCTCACTCTCGTGCTGCTTGCTGTGGTGGGGAAGAGAGGGGACAAAAAGGGACATCAGCACAGCTGTGCCAGAGGAGGGACCCAGCAGGGCCACAGCGTTCTGAGCTGCTCTGAGCAGGAGACAGAGCAGTGCTGAGGGCAGGCAGTGCCAGGCAGCACCACAGCCTGTTTGTTTAGGACCACTGGATACTGTGTGTGGCTGCTCCCAGGGCACGTTGTGCAAATCACAGAGTGTGTCAGCACATGGCAGGGCAGGCAGCAGGACAGACTCACTCCAAAGGGAGCTCCAACAATTCTGACACAGCACTGAGGTAGCTGAGAGGAAGAAGAGTCCTAAACCTGAGAGGTGCTTTAAAGTCACTCCACCCTGAGGAAATCTCTGGACTAGAGGCAAGAAAGGGATCAACCGAGCAAGAGACTGTTTCCCAACGGGAGGAAAATCTTGTTTCTATTTCTGCTTACTCACACATGACCTGGCTCTTCACTAGCTTCGTGCTTTAGAACTCCTCTATCTCCTCACCCATTTTTCCAGATGTGGCTGGATAGCTGCAGATGTTTACACAGGATCTGAGTGATGTGGGAGAATCCCAGCCAGGAGGAACTCTGACATTGCTGTGCCCTGCCCACAGTGTGTCCGGCAGCCCACGCACCCAGGAGCAGCTCTGCCTCTGTCAGGGAAGGTGGATGGGTGGGAGCTCTGGTTTGGCCCCTCCTGGGAGGAGATTTTCTGCTGCTTCTCCACCACACTATTATTTCTCCTGCCAGGTTAAAGGCCAGGTGAACTCTCTAGAGCAGACTGTGATGTGAAGGTGGCAGAATTAAGAAGAGTATCAGCATCCAGAGTGCAGGAATGAGCAGATGAATTGATCACAGGAGGCTGTATGGTCACACAGAACAGGCACAGCCCCACGGGCAGGCAGGTGTAGAGACAAATTTGTAGTACAGCTGGAATACCAGTTTAGCAGCACAGACACCAAACTGGCAGAACCTGGCTGAAAAGGTCCAGGCTTCAAGTCACTTCCGGGCTAGTTTAATGAATGGTTTCATAGTCATTAAAGGGAAAAACAAAAGGAAAAAATAAAAGGCTGCTGCCTCTCCACAACACACCTTCAGCCACCCCGTGGACAATGTGCCAGTGGGTGATGCTGGAACAGTGCAACTGTCCTTTAATACTGAAACCAGCGTCAGTGATTTCCCTCAGACTGGTCAGTTTGCAATGAGCTGCAAGGAAACCCTTTCATCTGCCTGCAGATGCCTCCAACAGGCTCAAATCTCAGTGTGCCTCAAGCAGGGACTCCGACACACACTCCAAGTGGCCTTAAATACAGTATTCCTCCATATGCTTCAGCTAACAAACACTGCCCATCCTACTGCTTTGAGCCACAGAGCATCTGTGTGTGGTTTAAGGAGTAGAGGAAAAGTCTCATTCCCACCTTGTGCACCAGCCCAGTTCTGTACATTCAGCTCTCCAGCAGATCTGGCCCTGCTCTGGTGAACTCTACACTGATCAGGCAGTCAGGAATCAAACCAAGGTTTCGATTCTGAGCAGAAGCAGCTGAGAAAAAAAACCACCTAAAGCCATTGGTCTGTTCATCTGGTACTAGCTCAGTTTTCAGTTGTTTTGTATTCAATTTTGATTATGGTCCTGGTCTTTCTTCCCATCACTTTGTTTCCAAGCCTTCAGCAGTCAGTTCTTCCTTGAAAACCTACTCATCTCCTTAAGGATGAGAAGAGCCTTTTACCTCCAGTCACTATGTAGTCTTTGTGATATCAATTTCAAAATAAGGGTAATTACCTGCAGAGTTGACATGAATTTCAGCTAAAAGAAGGACGTAAGTTGAAGCATGAAAAAAATAAAAGAGCAAGAGTAAGTCTGTTCAAGTCATTACCAAGATGTAAAGTGACACAGGACCTGAGCACAGAACCTGCCTCAACCCAGGGACCAGATATACTGCTTTGCTAGAACAACACTCACACAGGAAGAAAGATACATTTTCTACAGAAAAACTGGGATTTTAGGACATGCTGCTCTGCCTCAGAAATGTTTCACCTCTGTGCAGACCATCACCACCCTCACTGTCAGGCACTGGGCACAGAGCTCTGATCACGCAGCGCTCGGCCTCCTGCTCAAGAGGAAATTTCAGATTACAGGCTGAAGAGAGCTCTGCTCTTGAGCACGAGAGAACAGCACTGAAAGCTGATGCTTCTGTTGTGGTTCTGCACTTCCCTTTGTGTGTGTTTTAGTGAAGGGTGTGAGCTATGCTGTTCTATGTGAGACTGAGCATGGGTTAACCCGTCCTGCATCGACCAGTGCTGCCAACTGCCTGGCTGAGAACTCACAAGCACCGAGGGCTCCTCTCCCTGTCACAGACAGTTCTAGCCCAGGTACTAGTCCAGGAATCTGTCCTTGTGCTTGCCCTTTCCTGGGCATCACATCTCGGGATGTAGGTAGCCAGAATGACCCAGGGCAACAGTTCACCCCAAGAACAGACAGTTTCATAGTACGTTAAGGGGTTGGAATGGACCTTAAGAGATCATCCAGTCCCAACCCCTGCCCTGGGCAGGGACACCTCCCACCAGAACAGGTTGCTCAAGACTTTATCCAACCTGGCTTTGAACACTGCCAGGGTTGGAGCAGCCACAGCCTCCCTGGGCAACCTGTGCCAGTGTCTTACCATCCTCACAGGAAAAATCTTCTCCCTAATAACTAATCTAAATTTCCCTCTTTCAATTTATCCCCATTACTCCTTGTCCTATCACTGCAGTTCCTAACATCAAGAACATCAATGTTTGTGCCCACCAGTGAGGTGTGTTCCCATCAGCAGCCCAGTTCATCCCAGCACGTACCGCCGTGAGGACTTGTGCTTGCTGCTCTCCTCCTTGTCCCTGTGCCGGCGCTCGCGGTGCCTCTCCTCGCGCTCCCTGCTGCGGTCGCGGCTCCGCCGGTAGTCGCGCTCGAAGTCGTAGCTGCGCTCCCGACTGTAGTAGCGATATCGCTCGTCGTCGCTGAGGAGAGAAAGCAGATGTGAGGCAGAGGAACACACCCCCTCGTGGGCCTGGGCCATGTTTACAGGACTGTAACCCCATCCTCACCAACAAAATCTGTCACCTCTTACTCTATCACAGGCTGAGGTACTGGTGATGCTCCTGAAAAAACCTGCAACGGGAAAACAACAGAAGCGACCACCTCTTACCACTCTGCCTCCCCTGGTGCTGGATTTTCCCTCACCACGCTGTCATCCCGGATAACATGGACTCGGAGAGGGACTCCTTGTTAGGAACTGTAGTGATAGGACAAGGAGTAAAGGCGATAAATTGAAAGAGGGGAAATTTAGATTACCTATTAGGAAGAAGGTTTCTCAACGGGAAAACAACAGAAGCGACCACCTCTTACCACTCTGCCTCCCCTGGTGCTGGATTTTCCCTCACCACGCTGTCATCCCGGATAACATGGACTCGGAGAGGGACTCCTTGTTAGGAACTGTAGTGATAGGACAAGGAGTAAAGGCGATAAATTGAAAGAGGGGAAATTTAGATTACCTATTAGGAAGAAGGTTTCTCCTGTGAGGTTGGTAAGACACTGACACAGGTTGCCAGGTTGTGGCCCAACCCTAGCAGTGTTCAAAGCCAGGTTGGATAAAGCCTTGATCAGCCTGGTCTGCTGGGAGGTGTCCCTGACCAGGGCAGGGGGTTGGGACTGGGTGACCTCTAAGGTCCATTCCAACCCCTTGGCATACTATGAAACTATGGAACCTGTAACTCTTCTGTGTGAGTTGGACTAAAGTGGTGTTTGCTTCCTCATGAGTTCCAGAACTCAAAACTGTGAGCACAACTGATGTGGCCTTTCTGCCTACACCTCTACCTGCTCAAAGCACCTCATTCAATCCCATACAGGAATGGGCATGATGTACCCCTAATTCAGACACATCCCACACTCCCCTTCCCTCTACACCTCACAGTTCCACTTCTGAAACCCAAAATCTGAAGGGTTAACAAGTGTCACTGTGGGAAACAATGTTCAGACTCTGAGAGAAAGGAAGTCTGAAACATTGTCCTGACACTCCTGGAAACAAGCTAGACAAATAAATATCCAAGATCAATCATCTGGGAGTGCTCCAAAGGACTGCACTGAGCACAGCACCTCGTCCAGCTTTGGCAAGCATGACCTCAGCACCAGTGTGCTCCACATCACCCAGAAATGCCAACAATGTGCTCAGGAGTGCTGATCCCAGGCCTTGGCTGCAGCAAGGACATGCTCATGGAATGTGGGAGTCTGAGCTCTTCCAACTCCAGCAAGGCTGTCTTCTGTTCCTCCCCCTTACACCCAGTGATCAGAAGCTTGTATGGGAAAAAAAGGGAAGGAAATAAAAATGATGAGGAGAATGCTGCCCTGTTTGCTCCCTTCCTAGGCTGGGAAGCTCCCTGGCAGGCAGCACCCTATGGCAGGAATGTGCACTCTGATCATGTTTTGAATGATGATTGACATTTCTGAGCCTGAAGCCTGCAAAACACTCCAGTGATGGGTTTAGGAAGTCTCAGTCCCTGTCACCTGAGGTCACAGCAGGCCCCACCAAGGTGGTGGCCCCAGTTCTGCTCACAGAAACTCCTGGTTAAGGATTCACATTTCATGGCTGACTCCCAGTGAATGGTACTCCCTGCCCCAAAAGCCTCTCCAGGAGAGCAGAGCAGAGCAGTGGTGTTTGTCCTTTGATCTGACAGTGGCATTTAGAAGACAAGAAGAAGCAGCTCCTACAGCCAATGCTTCACACTGAGCTGTGAAATACTGAGTAAACACAGAGGGGCTATTCTATTTACTGGCCTCACATCACAGGTGTGGAGAGCAGGAGTAACTGGTTCTGCTGGATTTAAACAAAAAAGCCCAGACACCAGGCACAGGAAGTCAGCCAGCAACACCAGCTCCTAGTTTGTCTTCTGGTTATTGATCCAAAGTATCTCTTCCCCAGACACTTCAGAAAATTCAACTGGCATAATCTGTAACACCAACCCTTGGCCAGACACCCTCTGGGGCTCCAGGGCAAGGCCAGAGCTCCCCCCTGAGAGCAGAAGCAGCAAAGCACCACTCACTTGTTGTATTCACTGGTGGTGGGGGTGCGGTCCCGGTCCCGGTCTCGTTCCCTCTCCCGTTCCCGCTCCCTGTCCCGCTCCCGCTCGCGCCTCGAGCCCGAGTACTCCCAGTGACTGCTGCTGGAGCTGCTCGTGCCCTTGTCCACTGTGGTCACCCAGGGCGTGTGGGACGTGGAGATGGGTGGGTAGCTGATGAAACCTGAATCTGTGGAGACAGCACACAATCCTTGCTCATCTGAAGCACCAACAGCATCCCATGTCCCTTCCTTTCCAAGACACCCTCTGGCAGTACAGCTGAACCCAAGGAGACAGTGGCCCAGCTCCCTCTTGTCCTTCCCCTTTCACTTCCAGCAGTTTGCTAAGAACACATGAACACCTTTTCCATGAGGAAGACACAAGCAAGAGCAGGTATTTACAGACAGTGCTGCACAATCTCTTTGTTAGCCCCAGGCTCTTGGTCACCCATACAAGGTCTCACCTCTCACCAGGTACCTTCTGGTCTAAGGTGGCAGCTGGGGAGGGCCAAGGGCACCATTAATAATGGATGTCACCTGATGAGCCCAGAGTCACCAGCACTACCCATCCAGATGCTGGCCTGCTCAGCTGGACCAGCAAGCTTGTACCCCAAGGCAGTGCCAGCTGCTGAGAAGCTGCACATCTGGCAGCTCTTAAGACTCCTGCTCCTCAGGAAGAGCTGACACTGCCCACTCCTCCAAACCCATCCTCAAGCTGCACCAGGGAAGGAAATCTGCTGAAATCCTGGCACTGCCTCTTCCATTACAAAACCAAAGGAGATGGGTGCCTGTAGGCAAGGGAGAGGGTGGAGAGGGGGAGGAGGGATTCAAAAGCTCAGGGAGGAGATGCCAAGCTGATAGTTGTGGATGGTTGTGCTTGTACCTGAGAGTGGGGAAAAGGGAGAGAATGTGAATGAGGGTGAGCACAAGTGTGTGCAAACAGGCACAAGAACACATTGCTGAGGCAGTGGGGAGGATTCTCTGGTGCTGGGTGTCTGCACTGAAAACAGATCTGACCCTTAGCACTCAGCCACAAAACTGCACCACCAGTGCTGCAGAACATTCAGCTCTCCAAACACCTCATGCTGCAGGCAGACTCAGCAGGTGTTCCTAGTGACTGGGATCTTTTGGGGCACAAGCAAGACCTTAAAGTTAAAGCAAATACGATGTCTGCCAGCCTTGGAAAAACCTGAACTGCCAAGAACCAGAGAAGAGAGAGCAACAGTTTGTGTTATGTTCAGTGCTCACCTGCAGAGTTGTAGCCAAAGGGAGGAGGCTGCCTGTTGTTGTAGCTGGCTGGCTGGCTTTGGGGAGAGAAAAGGATGTGAGTTACTAACATGGGGGAGTCCTGTAGGTCTGTGTGCGCTGTGAGTTCATCCCATTTTTTCTGCAAACTCTCAGAAATGCATGTGGGTGCAGGTGCTTTGCCACAGCTTCCAAACCTGCCATAACCTTTCTGCTTGTCCTGCTTTGCCCCAGGCAGGCTTCCTAGGGAAGCACTGCTGCTTACAAACTACCTGGAGAATCTTTAGAGAAAGCATCTGTAAAATAACCTGCTCTCAACTACTCCACTAGCACACACCTAGATTTTATGGACTCCTTCCTCTGTCCTGAATATGAAAACTCACGGAGGATTCCCGACGGACTCTGCTCTCACCCTCACCCCAATCCAAAATCAGATCAGGAATCACTGGCACTGATTTTTGACCTATCCTCCTCCCATCCTCACTCCAGAGGAGCTGCACCCATGGCTCAGCCCAGGTATGGTCTTACCCATCCAAGGTTGGGATGAGGAGAGCTGGTGGCGGTGCCAGAGGTGGCGGGAACAGCCCTAGACACAGAAGGATAAGTCAGCACAGAGATCTCACAGCTTGCCATAAGGGAACCACACTTCAAGGCTGTTTACAGTTAAAAGCAGTTAAAGCATCCTTTTAGTCTAAACAAAGCCCTGTTTGAAATGCAATAATATTCCTTCTGGGTTGTATCTCCTCTCTAAATTCAAACCCCACAGCTATGCCAGCTCTGTAGGGGTATGGGAAGAAAAACAAATGAAAAACAACCTTCTGTTTTGGCTTATTCATCTTAAACACAAGAGTCATCAAGGAGTAAAGATTAACCCTTACAGTCCTGTGGAAGACAGAAAAGTGGTTCTTGGGATGCAGACACACTGCAACCACTGCAAAGGTTTTATGGCTGCATTGATTAAAATGAGTAACTTTGGCCCTTACAAAGCATAGAATTCTCCATCTGCCCTGGATTTCCAGAGGGACAGCATCTGGTCACAGCCATCACACTGAACATTTTGCTATACCAACAGCAACTGTCTTCCATGACAAAATTTCCAGTAGAAAAGAAAATTACAGTTACAAGAAACCCAGTTTTACAGGAGGTCTGAATTAGAAGGTTCCTGACCTAGGTGTGAGATTGGTTGTTACGTTTCTTTCCAGGTTTTCAGCATGTCTGCACAGCCATGAGCAAAAGTTTCTGCTGGAAATGGCATTTGTACTGCTCAGTCTCACACTCCCAATTCCTGTGCAAAGCACCAAATAGTCACTCAGACTTCTGCTGTGCAAATGCCAGCCCAAGAACTAAACCATTTCAAAACTAGAGTGGCTTTTGCCATCTCAAGTTTTCTATTTCCCTATCTAGAATTGTCTTGAGAGACAAAACAAGACAGAAATAAGAAGCCCTACAACAGATGATCATTTAGGTCCAGAATATAAGACAAAGAGCTCTAGTTCAATGCTGCACTGGAGTTTATCAAGCCTTAACTTAACTATGCTCTAATCTGGTGCCATCCTCTCACGTTACTGAGTACAAATGCTCAGGTAAGGCCACCTGTGTGTTCAGAACTGCTGCTGTTATTAGAGCAAGGTAACACCTACCTGGAATAGGGCCTGGAGGTGGCAGGCCTGTGGGAATAAGCAGGGAAAATGGTGAGGACAACAGGTAAATCATAGCATCTTTGCACCTCCAGCTAAACCTCAGAGCACACCTTTGAATAAATTTCATACATTTGAGCAAACAGAGTAGCAGAAAACTTGGTGCGATTAAGCAGGAACTAGCCTAAAAAATATGTATTTTTCCCAAATTATGATCTCTTTACCTTTATGTTATAATTTCAAATGTTGCTGCCTTCTTACACTGGAGGATTCCTTTTCCAAGTGTCACCTTATGAACAACTGATTTGGTCTTCAGAACAACTGAAGGAGCTGGAGAGGAGAACCTGCTGCAGATTCCAGTCCAGTGAATCTATCTTGATTTTGCCAATCATTGAAATGAAATGCAGGAGGAAAAGCTACCACGGAAAAATTACTAGGAAAAGTACCAGTGAGTACTGCAGTAGGAATCCTCAGACAGGAGTTATTGCATGAAGTGTTCCTGGTAACTTCTGCCCACAGGACCAGGAAAAGCTGAGAGTATGGCCCCTTCACTGGAACCTGTCACTATTTAAGCCACAAGCAACAGGGGCACAGACACGACTCATGCTGGATCAGAAGCTGCACAGACTGAGTGGGAAGTGAAGACAGAAAAATGTGTCTTAGGCCATAGCCAATATGTCTGTAAAAATTGCACAGAAAAATGACCGTGTGCCCCTGAAAAAATGCTGCATATTTGGCCTTTTCCATTGCAAAGTTCTTTGTTCTCTCCACCACTATTGTCCTATTTTCTGTTTGGTGCTAGAAACCCATGGTAAAGCTCTCATTTATATTTTGGTTTTAAAATGAAACACTGCTCTAAGGTCTGCACTGGACACTAGGCACTGCCAGGAGCATAAGAATCACCCTGCAGTAGCAGCTGGCACAGTAAAGTGCACAGAAACAAACACAGAAAGGTACAAATCTTGGTACTTCAAGGTATAAACCAACCAAAAACTAAAGGGTTATTTGTTAGAGCTGCTGTTGCAGAATTGCCAATTCCAGCACCACCCTTGAAACACTTGGAATAAGTCAAAGCCAGAGAGGATCCTGACCTGAACAGCCTGCTGATGTGACACAGGAGAGCAATTCCTACATTCCTCCACAGAAAAACAGGAACCCATTTCTTTACATTTCTCAATAAAGCAAATAGATCAGTAGCACTGGAAGGTTCCCTCATGGCAACAAAGCCCAGAGGTTTTCTTCAAGTACAGCTGCCATTTGTTAAGCACTCAAGGACAGATGTTAACTAGGCTGATGGAGACACTAACAAAGCCTGGCCAGATGTTAAGGACTTGTTACCTGACTGCTCGACCATCCCACAGCACTTAACCATTACCCCTTTGACTTGCTCCAAGCCTGGGACCTCCTAACTGCAGCCTCAGTCTGCCACATATCAGTGTGTGAACACATACCTGGAGGATGCAGGGGAGGTGGAACAGAAGTAACTGGAGGAGGAGGGTGGAGGAAGTGTGGTGGAGGAGGCCCAGCGAGCGGGGGAGGCGGTGGGCCTGCTGGTGGTGCAAACGGCTGTTGCTGAGGTGGCTGTTGGGGCTGTGATGGCTGCTGGGGCTGCTGGGGGGGTTGTGGCTTACTTCCGTGGTCTCCAAGGACCTTAGAAGGCAGAGGAATGAGAAGAGAGTACTTTAATCCCTTTGCTCCTGCAGCAGGGACCTCACAGTGGTGGCAGCAAGGGAGCACACACCAAAACAGGCAGCATGGTGATGGCTGGGAAGAGTGACCAATATGTAGGCACCAGAGTGACCTGGAAATGACCTATCAGTGCTTTTAAGGGCAAGGAACAACAACCATTTCCCAGAAAATGCTTTATGTTAGGTAAACTCCTCTTGTTGGCAAAGTTTGGAAAACTAACCACTAAAAAACATAAACTGACCACAAAACCACATGTAAAAGCAAAACCACGAATTGCATCTAGAGTTGCGGGGGGTTTTGGTGAGTTAGGAGTGGCTGGTAGGAGAAGGAGGTTAAGAAAAGAGTTTTTGGCAGACCTGTACACTGCAGCTTCCTACCTAGGAGCCAACCAGAACATTCTGGTTATACACTGGGCATGCAAGCTCAGAACTCAGCCCAGCTTTAACCCCAGGCTTTTATTTCTTGCAAGGGCCAAGATCCAGTAGTACAGGCCCAGCCTCAGTCTGCAGTGTGAGCAGCATCAAATAATGCCAAGACTAAAGTAAAAGGAAAGCCTAGCCCCAGGTAAAAATTCTCCACTGCAGAACTGGAGACTCTAACAGTGGAGGGGAACAATCTCGTAAGAGCCTCCTAGCTACAAACATCCTGAGGAATACTTTGGGAGACCTGAAAGAACCTTGGGACTTACTGTTCCAATGGGAAGTACAGTCTTTAAAGGACAATCCCTAAGTCCTGTCAAGGTGAAGCTTTGAACCCAGCAGTGAACTGAGCCTGCGGAAGTGAATGACACCTGCATATGCCTCAATAGGGCTGAAACATTGCCTACTGATGTGCAGATAGAAACTGGGACATGGGAGGTCAGGAACACACAGACATTTGCTCAGGGCTCACCAGAAGAGCAATAAAGTCAGAAATTTGTCAAGACAGCATGAAACCTGTACCTGGATTGGGTTCTCCTCCGAGGCGTGCTTATCCCGGCGTCTGCCTTCCACTCTCCTGATGGTGCCTGCCTGGCCCCCAATCACATCAATCGTCCCACCCAGCTTCCTGCAACAAAGCAGATGCATCTTTTTAGGCTCAGAGACAATAGAAAAAGCAATTTTTCCTGCTAGTAGACAGACCTCTCTTGTGCATTCTTTCCCAATAGGGAAACAACTCCAGAGGCAGCACTCAAACTGGACAAGAGGCAAATGAGAAGCCATTTGTCACATCTGAGCAATTAGAGCTCTGAGCAGGACTGAGTTTGGTCTCTCTGAACACCCAGAAACATGATCCAAAGAATCCCTCCACAAATGGGTGTAATAACAGGGATTGCACAGTGGGCAAAAATGCCCCCAAAGTGCTCAGATGCAAACAGACTAAGTACAGCTTTAAAACTTATCATAGTACATTAACATATTGGTATGGACATTAGAGACATCTAGTCCCAACCCCCTGCCCTGGGCAGGGACACCTCCCACCAGACCAGCTTGCTCAAGGCTTTATCCAGCCTGGCCTTGAACACTGCCAGGGCTGGGGCAACAAGCTTATGCTGGTCCTCAGACAATGTATAAAGCTGGAACACAAGGCTGGTTTCTGCAAGGCAGAGGTGCAAAAGCTGTTTGGTCAATAAAGCAAGAGAAACAAGTGGTTTCCCCAGCAGACAGCCCATCAGAATGACTCAATTGTTTTACCACACATCCAGCAGCATCACACATAGGTTAAGGAGTCAATAGCTCCTCTTATCAGCTGCCAGATTCCTAATCCACTTCCACTTCAGGAGGCAAAGATTAACATCGTGGGAGTAGGAGTAAGCCAAGCAAGCACAAGCAGTCATCAACATAAGCCCACAACGCTGAGGTGTTTGCCTTTCTTTTTCTACTCCCAGAGATGTGCTCCTTTACCTAGGATCCAGGATTCCCTCCCTGCACTGAGGACAGCACCAAGTAGAGGTGAGTGGGTAGGCAGGGGTTGCACAGCCCTCAGGAGAGCAGTGCTGAAGGTGACAGTGAATGAGTGACAACAGCAGTTTCTTGTGATGTTTAAAAGCTTCTGTTTGAGGCTTCAGGACATCTGCCCCAATGAAAAACACTGCTCATCTCTCACCTGTTGGGAGGAGGGCCAGCTTTCATGCGTCCTCCCACCAGAGCCAAGAAGTCTGTTTTGAATTCTGTTTTGATGATGTTGTTTTCCACTTCTTTTTCAGCATTTCCTGTTCTTCCTTGCTGAACCTGTGAAGGTAGTACATAACACACAGGTTTAATGCTCTTACTCTCAACTGATTATAGCACCAGAGATTAACCCTCAGCAAAGGAAAAGGAACAATCTTGCCAACAAGTAACCTATTCTTCAGTCAGGGCAGCAGCCATTTCTGGTAACTAGGTGGCCATTCCAGCCTCAGCTGCTGTCCACTGTCTCCTGTTAGGAGTCCAAAGGTTTAATAATCTCATACCCCTTTCCATGTGGTCCTTAAGTCAAAACTGGAACTAGAAATACTTCTACTGACTCTTTGGCTGAAGTTCTGATTCACAGCTGTTGGCCACCAATGGACTTCTGCAAAGGCTGATGGCCAAAGCCATCTCCAAACACAAAAGGAAGCCACACCACTGCAGCAGGCAACAGCAACAAGCAGAACAGCCATGGATGCAGAGCTCTCCTCTGCACCTCTCTCACCCAGAGGGTTTTCCAACCAGACATCCCTATAGCTGGCCAGCCTCAAAGCCAAATGATAAATCACTCCAGTGCTGCTGCTGTAGTGGTTCAAATCTGCCAGGCAGATGATACGATCCCTTCCATACAGAAGAGATTTTCAGGAGACAGATTTAATCTTTAAAGATTCATTTTTGTATTTCTCATCACTGAAAGGACACAGAACAGTCTGGTATGGACATATCTCCTGCTTTTATACCTTCATCTCTGTGATTATAAAAACAAGTCCCAGTTGGATTGGAGCCTTGTGCAGGAGTCACACGTCACCTACCGTGATCTTGTTCTCAGTGCTGATGGGAGGAGCAGGGTCCAGCCCCAGCTGGAGACGTCGCTGCTTTTCACAATAAGCCTTCCATGTTTCTTCATTGAATCCATAATTAAAGTAATCAGAAAGATCAGCACCTGACAGGGAGCAGAAGTTAATGCAGGGATTCTAGCAGACTTGCATTCTCAAAGTGTCCTGGACATGGAACTAAGGACATGCAGCTGTTGGAATTAAGGACAAGGAACTATCTGTTTGAACTGCTGGAACAAGTCCAGAGGAGGCCACGAAGCTGATAGGAGGACTGGAGCACTTTGCCTACTAGACAGGCTGAGAAAGTTGGGGCTGTTCAGCCTGGAGAAGAGAAGGTTGTGTGGAGACCTCAGAGCAACCTGCCAGGATCCAAAGGAGCTAAGGGAAGCTGGAGAGGGATTCTTTGTTAGGAACTGGAGTGACAGGACAAGGAGCAATGGTGATAATTGAAAGAGGAGAAATTTAGATTAGGTATTAGGAAAAAGTTTTTTCCTGTGAGGGTAATGAAACACTGGCACAGGTTGCCCAGAGAAGCTGTGGCTGCCCCAACCCTGGCAGTGTTCAGAGCCAGGTTGGATAAAGCCTTGAGCAGCCTGTTCTGGTGGGAGGTGTCCCTGCCCAGGGCAGGGGGTTGGGACTAGATGATCTCTAAGATCCATTCCAAGCCCTTAACATACTATGAAACTAAGAAACTGTAAGAGTTAAGAAAAAACCTTCTCTAGAGCCCAGCTTACTGTTCATTTGGTTCTGTAAGAGAGCTGCTGGGTGCCACAGAGGGGATGGCTGCACCTCTGGGAGGGAGCGGCACCACAGCCTGAGCTGCAGTGGGACCCTTGGGGACACACAATACACCAGGTCCATGGGCTATTGACAATGCTGTTTGCAACCACTTAATCACCAACCTGAACTTTTCGAACTGGTTTCTTCCAGTTGTTCACAAGGTGAGTGCTGGGTAGAGCACGGGAGTGCCAGCTCCAGCTCCCATCACAAAAATGGCATCGTGTCACAGAACTATTTCCTTGGCAGAGCTAAACCTACACATTCCCCTCATGACCATCATTGCCTTGGTTGTTTTGAGAAGAGATTCTGGGGCTCAGCCATTTCATGAAAGGCATCTAAAGTGCAAGTTTTTTACTGATATGTTCCAGACTACACAAGTAATTACAGTTCGGTCACAACCCTAATTAGTCATCCAAGATTCTTATCTTACACTATTTCCTTGGCAGAGCTAAACCTACACATTCCCCTCATGACCATCATTGCCTTGGTTGTTTTGAGAAGAGATTCTGGGGCTCAGCCATTTCATGAAAGGCATCTAAAGTGCAAGTTTTTTACTGATATGTTCCAGACTACACAAGTAATTACAGTTCGGTCACAACCCTAATTAGTCATCCAAGATTCTTATCTTACACTGACAGTCTGCAATGTGCTTCAGCAGGAGCACACTGAACAAGAGAGGAGGCCACAAACTGCTTGCCCAGAGAACATAGCTGCAGAGGGACAATCCCAGCTGTAGCTAACTTTGAGCACAGCTCCCACCAGGTAGCAATGCAAAGCACCTCCTGAGGTGTCCCTCAAACATCCCCCATGCAAAGATATTCTTACACAGACCAATTCCAAAACAAAGAGCTGATACATAAGGCTAAGCAAAACACTCTGACCATGCTGAGTTTGGCTGAAGCTGTGAGGTCTAAGCACTGAGGTTTATCTTCTAGGCTGGCCACTCTTTCTCTTGTACCACCCAAACATGCAAATTGCACTAGCACCAACTCAGCAAAGTGACATTTACTTATCTATTTTATCGGCCTCCATTTCAAACCTGTAGCAGTTCTTCCACACAGGATTTCTTCTTTCTCTCCCTCCCTCAAAGAGATACCAACTTGCTGAATAATTAACTGTAAAGGAGCTAAACTTGAAAGGCTGTTGAATAACAAGCTACCTGCCACCTAAAGTAAACCTACTATGTACTCTGTGTTGTGGGCAAGAGATACCCAAACCACACCACAGACAACCTTATGAAAGCCCTACTTACTCAGCACAGCAATACTGCTGAAAGATAAATACAGTAGAGGAGTAGGTGGGGAGAATTATTATTGCTGAGAAGAGGCAACTGGACTTATTGCTACAATGAGTAAAATCATCAGAGCATGTTTTATGAGAGCAGAACAACAAGATTTGGATCTCTTGTTCCTTGAATTACTTCTGTAGCAGATGAAAAGCAGCAGTTTATTTGGAGCATCCAACAGCTATCCTGCATGAGAAGACATCTCCCTAACATGACAATGTGTGCAGTCCCAGGACCTGCATGAGGAAGGGTCATGGTCCTGGCCATGGGACACAGAACAAGCAAACTGCTGCACAGGAACAGAGCACATCACTGACCCCCAAATCCTGATCCTACCCAGCTGCCTTTAAGGCCAACAAACATTATCACTGCAATATTTTCTGGAACTAGGGAATTAATAAAATAGACCATTTTAGGTACAGCACGGCTTGATCAATCAGGAAATGCCACTGATTGTCTAGGCAGGCATCAGAGGCTGAGCAATGTGCATTGTTCTGGCTTCCCTGTTCCCTGGCAACAATAAATGGACAGAAATTACATGTGAAATTAAAGAGAGACAACTAGAACTGCAGAAAATATTTACCACAAGAAGTGTGAGGCCCCACCTGGTTTCCGCCACGGTTTGTCTTCAAATGAATCTAAATCCACTTCTATCACAGGCAATCCATTTATATTCCCTGCAGCATCCAAGTCAATACCTTTGGGCTGCAACTTGGCTTTGGAGAGAGAGAAACTGTTACTACTTTTTATGCATTGCCTTTAATCCATTAATTTGCTGAGCAAATTATTCCAGTCAAACCCAAAGCACTGCTGTGAATTAATCAGTGCCTTTACAGCACGTAGGCAACCACAATCAACTTGGTAATAAAAATTACTTCAGTCACTCTACAAACAAACAGCCAAGAGTGTACAGCACTTGCAGCTGAACAGCAGAGAAGCAAATTCAACCCAGATTGGTACTACAGACAGAGTAAATCATTAGAACATGCATGAAATTTACCCCAAATGAAAATAAAATTAAATTATTTTTCTTTCCAGGCAAAATATTTCCTTTCCCCTCCCAAGACACACAGATTTTTCTCATAAGAGACTTTTTCAGGATCAGTCTTTAGTGGACTAACTGGAGTCAGCAAAAATCTGTCAAGCACAGACTCTTCAAGGGAAATTTGTTCTTATTTTTTCATTCAGTAGAGAATTCGTTTGTATAAAGCAGTGAGTGGAAAGAAGCACGTGAAGCCCACGAAAGGACAGTCTCACATGTGTGGAAGGACAGGGCTCAATTTACAGCAAACCTAAACTGAGCGTGGGGGAAGATTTCATCAGCAGAAATATGCACAGCTGATACCAAGGCCAGAGTGTGTTTCCTTTAGCATCTTACACTGCAAGTAGCTCAGGACACTGACCACAGAGCAATAGTCCTTCTCCAAGCAATTTAGCATGTTTGGCCCCAGTGCAACAATATGGTTTAGAAATATTCTAGGTTTTTACTAAAGAAGCAATAATCAATGCATTTCTTAAGATTTTAAATAAAATTATAATCACCTTGTTCAGTGATGTGCAAATACATCACTTGTTGCATCCTGGACTGTCCTAGGAACACTTATCTTTAGGAAATGCACTTACTGTTCCTAGTTTACATAAGATGAGCTAATTCTATATCCTTCCAAACAGACCAAAGTTTGCAGCTGCTGCAGCTGTCAGTGCCAGGTAAGTGAAATATGGCAAAAGGTGAAGGATAAAAATAGCAGCAATACCTGAAGCAGATGCTCCATAGCCTCTACCCGTTTTTAAGTTTAGATTCATAGGAGTTCCCCTATTGGAAAAGAATCACTGCATTGGCATTTGAACAAATCACTTGGCTGAAGAGTCTCATGCAAAATATATTCAAGCCCTGACACCCTTCAGAAGATGCTTTAGTTCACCTGGGTTTTCTATTCAGAGTCATCCATCAGAGTGAAACCACCTCTACAACAAGAGAAGGAAATTATCCATGAAGTGGAAAAAGGAGAACATGCAGCAAAGCACAGGTAAGTCATTTCTCTAAGAGGAAGGTTGCTAGTGGCAAGCAAAAATGCTGTCTTATTATTTTTATTCAATGCAAATCAGGCAGAATTTTAAGTCAGTGACTTAATTTCCTGACTCTCACATCCAGCCTCACCATTCCTGAGTCATGACAGGTGGGAATTAGTAAATTCACAGCTTATGCAGATTCTTAGCAATACAGATTTTGGTTCTGGACATTTTCACAGATGAGTTAAACATAACTTCCCACCTTTGATTGTACCCCAAGAAACATGGTAATTAGTAGGTTAATTTTCCAGCATCAGCCCCATGAATTCCCATTCCTATTTTACAGATGGATTCTCCAACAAGCAATTGCAGGACAGAGCTACCCATCAGCTCCTAATCCCACTCCGATGTGTTAGTCATTCCTCGCATGACTCCCAGAAGCCAGAGCAGCTCTCATCCCCACTTTCACTCCCATCAGGCTGCTGGAGCTCCCTCAACCCAAGCCCACACCATACCCAGCAATACCCACATGTAGGATGGTGCTCCTGTTTTAATGTTGCCAATGGTCACTTTCACGTCATCATCATCACTGTCACTGTCGCTGTCGTCCTCATCATCCTCACCACTGGGAAGGGCCTACCAACAATGGAAACACACAGGAGCTCAGTCATGGGAAAAAGTGAAAAATTCCCTGGGACACTAAGCCAAATCTTAGAAAGTTTCCTGAACAGCTTTCATCAACAGTGGACAGGTGCCCACAGAGCAACTGCTATGTCCTTTGAAGACATGACCCTACATGAGAATTGGGGTCAGATTTCTGACCATGGGGAAGGTTTAGCTCAGTTCTAAGAAATTCATCATGTGCCACAGCTCCTCTGCCCCACTCTTTTTGAAAGAGTTAGGGCTTTTCTGACACATGTCCTTCACAGGCCCATAATGAAAGTACCCAACCACAGATAAACCTCACCAAAATACATTCACCAGGTTTCACCCAAGAACCACAAGGCAAATATTCTCTCATCACAACTTCTGTGGTAGGAAGCTACTGAGGAGTTTGGCTTGACTGATTTAACACACTCAGGCACTGGCATAGGTTTGCCAGGGAGGTGGTGGAGTCACCATCCCTGGAAGTGTTTAAGAGGTGTCTAGACCTGGCACCGGAAGATGTGGTTTAAGGTTTAGGGGTTACAGTGGAGTGACAGGTTAATGGTTGGACCTGATGATCTTAAAGGTCTCTTCCAACCTTGATGATTCTATGATTCTAGGTCCCAAGTCACTTCACTTTACAGCTGCTAATTTGACTCCGGTGCAGTCCCACTGCTGGGGCACAAAAGCAAAGGAATGGGAAAGGAAGTCATCCAGACACCCAGCAGTGCAGTTTTGTGAGACGCATGAGCTGAATTAACACCTCACCCTACAAAAGGGCACGAGGAAGGTGCTCCTAACTGTCCCTCCTTTTTCAGCGCACACAGGTTTGTCAGAATGCTGCATGAGCCCTCTTGATGTACCACAGTGGCACAAAATAAAGCCCTCAAGAAGCCCAGAGGAGCAGGGAGGGGAGAAGCAAGTCCGCTCCTCCTCTGTCAGCACTGAGCAACTAGATTGCATTCTAAGAGGTCTGACCCTGAATCAAAACTGATTCCCAGCATTTTGGGCTTGCTATCCATCCCAGTGTTTCCCATACTCTACTGGCCCTCGAGAAGTCAAACTGAATGTTGAGCTGGAGGTAACATCATGTTCTGCTTTTCCTGCCAAACTGCAGCATCAGAGACCCTCAACTGCCTCCTGAGTGGGCATAAGCAGACCATACACCAGGGTTCCCTCCCCACTACACCAGGCTGGCTGCCAAGACAAGCTGTGGCTGTCAGTACATCCCTACTCTACAAACACAAGGCATTAGGCAGTACCAGGATCTTCACACTTCATCTTTTTTAGCCCTAACTCTTGAGAAGCACAAAAACAACCACATCTGCAGTTTGCAGTGGGACACATACGTGTTGTGACATCTCTCGGTCTTCACTGTTGACAGGTCTGTTCTCCTGGGGAGCATCTTGCAAAGGATGAGCAGATTCTGCATGTCTGGTGAACAGGACAGAGAAAACAAAGTGACCATGACAGATGAACGAAAGTGGACAAGTCTAATGTGGATGTTCACCTACACAAAGTTCTAAAGCTTTTGTCCAGGTGACTTATATATTCACGTTGTGTGTTTGTCCTGCTGGCAGTTAGCCCAACTCTAGGACAAAAAAATCCATCCTCCTGACTTGGCTTTGCTTTTGCTGGAAACAATCAGTGTCACACATCCAGAGAGCACCTGAAGGCACTCAACACCTAACATGTAAGTGGCAGCTATAACAGCTTTAGCTTTGGTTTGGCACAATCACAAGTGATTGGAGTAAGACCATAATAAGCATAACTTCACCTTGTCCTTAAGGATGCTAATAGTGACACAGGTATTTACTGAGCACCAAGGGCATCTGTCCCCGAGAAATCAAGACAAAAGTGATTTTAGTGTTTCTACTAAGAGTAGAATGAGTAGTTAAAATTCCCAGAAGACAATTATCCACCGAGTCTTCTCATTTATTACAAATTAGTCCTAATGCAACAACAGTCAGGTTTGGATTTACCTCCAATTAAAGAGCTTGTACAAACATTGTTTATGGCACTAGCCAAGCAAGAATGGCAAATTGGTGCACACATACTAGGAAAGAGTATGCCAGGTGTAACAGAACTAGAATACAGGAGAAATCATTTGTCTTCATAGGTAGAACTCGAGAATAATTCTGACTTTTTCGAAGAGCGACAATTAGAATAGCCCAGGCAACCCAATTCTCCACTAGTCCTTTGTGGAGATGTTGTTATTAATTTAAAATCTTGTGATGGATAATAAACATACATAAGAGAGTCTTCAAAAAAGAAACACAGCTGACACCTCACAGAATCCAAACACTGGTCAGTCACATTAAAGCCATGGCAGGAAAGAAGACACCTGAGGAGCCAAAGTAACACAACTCTGAAAGCAGCTACTGAGCAGAAAAATAAACAAACAATTTGAGCAGTAACTGAAGCTCCACATTGGAAAGGCCCCATATACAAAAAAACAACATCAAGCCAAAGAAACACAGCTGACACCTCACAGAATCCAAACACTGGTCAGTCACATTAAAGCCATGGCAGGAAAGAAGACACCTGAGGAGCCAAAGTAACACAACTCTGAAAGCAGCTACTGAGCAGAAAAATAAACAAACAATTTGAGCAGTAACTGAAGCTCCACATTGGAAAGGCCCCATATACAAAAAAACAACATCAAGCCAAAAAAG
>NW_008691753.1:0-2638 GCF_000695815.1 Acanthisitta chloris | reverse complement strand
AGCACAGGTCCCATGTTCACCAAGGTCCTGACATGACAGACACTTTTAAGCATAAAAACTAGCCAAGATGTCTAAGGGAAAATCAGCCTCTAAAAGAATTTCTATATTGCAGCCACAGGCTGTCACCTGAGCACCAAAGGATGTACCACTGAGAGTATCTCACTGCAGGATCGAAAGCCTTTAGCATTTTTTAAGCAACTCTTAACATTGACCTCAACCCCCGAATTTTCTTAAGAGCACAGGATGACTGTATTCAGGAAGAGTGACAAGTACTACCTTCAGCTTCAAGTCACATGAAGTATCTGTGGGTGTGCATTAAAATTTATGAATTGGGTTCAGATAAGACATTTGCTCCACAACAGCCTTTCCGTACCCTATTTGCTCCCCAGGAATGAACAGTCTGACAGGACCCCAAAGCATCATCTGCACACAGAAAAACATCACAGATCTTGCATTTCCCCAGAATGCCAACATAATCCCTGGGCACTGCTGTTGTAACTGCATCCTGCTGGGATTTAACACACCCTTTAGGCTAGGGAATGTTAATGGGCACTGCATCCCAAACTACACTTCTTGGCTGGGGACGAACACTCCAGACAAGCCCAGCAGTGCATCCCTGGAGCTGCTGCCGTTGACAACAGAGCAAACAAAGAGTCATTTTTCTTAAAACACCCCACAGCTCTGCATTTAGGAAGATTCTCATTGTGCAAGAAAGAAAAGGGAGGAAAAAAAAATACCCAACAAAAAGAAGTGTGGGGGGGAAGGAGAGCTAACATGAGCACTAATGTTTTTCCTTCCTGCATCTTGCAGTTATTGGAGACAGTTGCTGGAAATTCAGATTTTTAATCCTGCTTGTAAAATAAATTACATTCAGATGAATGTGACAAGGAACAACAGATGTATGCAAATCAGCAATAAATTTCTACCTAAAAGTTGTTCCCTCGCACAAAGCTCACGAGATGTTTTTAGGCAGCAGTTTATCAAGTTTTTACCACTTTTATTTGAACAGGTTTTCATAATCCTTAAACACAGAAGTAGGAGAGCATCCACAACAATCTCAAAAATTCCAGACACTGAATCCACCATGACAGTAAACATCAAACTGATCTTTGGAAGGTGCTGAGCACCAGTGAAAATCAAGTCTTCTGAAAAATATTACATGTTAAAATGCAAACAGGTAATATTTGCTGAGAGAAAGCTCAGCAAAACAGCTACAAATGCAGAGGAATTATGACCCAGACAGTCCTTTCCACACACAGCCAAACTGATCACTGAGTTGTCCCAACACTTTTATCTCACAGTCTTGCCCAAACCACACTTCAGAGATCTCACAGAATATGCTGATTTGATTATGTCAAGATTTTAACCCAGCCTCAAGGTTTTTACCTCTTCCAGGCTAAAGCATAAGCCACAGTTTTGCCATCATCAGGCCAGCACAAAGGCCAATCCTCAAGGCATCATTTTTCCCAGGGAAAACAGACCTAATTTAAAAACTAACTAGTGAGAGAGAATAAAGGGCTAAAATTTAATTTTAAATCAAACCAGTCAACTGATCTAGTACACCTTCCACATCCATAAATGTGTGCCAGCCCAAGTGTGATGGCTGGGGATGATCCCATGGGATGGGGAAAGGACAGGCTGCTGTTCCTGCCAACAGCACTGGTTGGTCTAAAGCACTCATGAAGCTCTGCTCAACACAGCTCCATCTTCTTTGCAGCATGTATTGTTACAGTGAACAAACAGCCTCTGGACTCACCCAGAAATTGGTCCATCTTCTTGCTTACCAGTGGTGTCATCTGCAAAACCAGTAAGAATAAAGAAATTATTTGAGTGAAAGAAAAAGAAAAGCTAAATTTTAGCACAAAGCGCATCACAGGTACAGAAATACCCCATGGTGCCAAGGTACTATCACCCCAATGCTCTCTTTCCAACAGAGTTCAACTAGAAATGCAGCAGTTGGAAAAAACCCAACAAGCAACCGCTACCTGCAGAGGTGATGTCTCACACCCTGACACAGAACAAAATTCAAAAGACAGATCCAAACTCTCAGAGAGTAGAGGCAAACATCACATAGGAACTCAAGTCAGCTATGAAGACCTTTATACAGAATTTAAACATGCCAAGGAAGAGGAAACATAAAAGTATTCATCTGGAAAGCCTATGGGGAGGACAAAGACGACCAAATAAAACCCTGTGCTCCATCCTGGACACACACACTACAGTCCCATTAGCCCAGGGTTCACCTGCACCCATAGCTTCACACAGTCTGGATGGTTAGGGAACCAGAACTCTAACAAAGCATCACATTAACCTCCTGCATCGCCGTGGTGCTGCTGGAGGGACAACGACCACCGCCACCCCCCGAACAACCGCTCAGGCACCCGCGGCCCTGCGGGGTGCCCGGGCTGGAGGTGCCGAACCTCTGAGAGAGGCCGGGCTGGGGGATGATCAACCCCCGGGGTGATCCCGGGCTGGGGGATGATGAACCCCCGGGGGGATCCCGGTCTGGGGGACGATCAACCCCCGGGGGACGCCCGGGCTGGGGAATGATCCACCCCCGGATGCCCGGGCTGGGGAATGATCCATCCCCGGGGGATGCCCGGGCTAGGGGATGATCCACCCCTGGGGGATGCCCGGG
>NW_008691752.1:0-751 GCF_000695815.1 Acanthisitta chloris | reverse complement strand
GTGCTCTAGAATGACCCTGCCTGAGCACGGAGGTTGGACGATACGACCCACTGCGGTCCCTTCCAACCTTACCACCCATTCTGTGATTCTATGATTTATCCTCCCTTTGGAAAATTGTCAATGCTGTACAGAAAAGGGCTCCCCACACCTGCAATCAAAATGCCTCACACAGACTTTAGAAAGGCAAATTGGTGACCTACTTAAGGAGATCTATAATGTGCATTACGATTGTAACTGTGGATCACTTGTCAAAAGGTCACAAGTTATCACCTTATGCAGCATAATTGCTATATTTCAAATACCTATCAGGATGAATTTTACACAAGAAGACACGTATCATTTTGAAATTGTACCAAATAATGCAGTGATTGCATTACTGTCCTTTTATAAAAAATAAAAGAGGGCAAAAAGACACACAGCCACTCCACACACCTGCATCCATTAAACATAATCCAAAACGACATTTTCTTGAATTAGTCTGTGCAATGGGAATTGCAAGTGCAGTAGTTATGTCATAATTCCTCTCAGAAAGAAGTGGGATATATACCTCACATTTTCAAATTATTAAAGCCCGTGATTGCAATATCCAAAATCCAAGGGAATGACATTTTAGATTACACCCACAATTCCAGATGTAGAAATCTGTGGTGTGCTAGAAACAAGAATGGTTGTTCTCTGGATAAATCATCTATTACGGGATTACAGACCAGTTTTGTGTACCTCTAGATAGCCTTAACATAAAAAATCATCC
>NW_008691751.1:1359-1718 GCF_000695815.1 Acanthisitta chloris | reverse complement strand
CCCTACAGAACCTGTGGGCCCCATCCTGATGTTCTCCAGGTCCCCCTGGCATCTCTCATGGGTCCATGTCCCCCTGGAGATCCTCTGGGCACCATCCTGATGTTCTCCATGTCCCCCTGGACCTCTCATGGGTCCATGGCCTTTGCCACCCATCTTGGGCACCATCATGAGCCCTCTCATGGGTTCTATGTCCTCCTGGAGATCCTCTGGGCACCATCCTGATGTTCTCCATGTCCCCCTGGAGAACCTCTGGGCACCATCCTGATGTTCTCCATGTCCCCCTGGAGATCCTCTGGGCACCATCCTGATGTTCTCCTTGTCCCCCTGGAGAACCTCTGGGCACCATCCTGATGTTCTCC
>NW_008691751.1:0-1096 GCF_000695815.1 Acanthisitta chloris | reverse complement strand
CCCTACAGAACCTGTGGGCCCCATCCTGATGTTCTCCAGGTCCCCCTGGCATCTCTCATGGGTCCATGTCCCCCTGGAGATCCTCTGGGCACCATCTTGATGTTCTCCATGTCCCCCTGGAGAACCTCTGGGCACCATCCTGATGTTCTCCATGTCCCCCTGGCATCTCTCATGGGTCCATGTCCCCCTGGAGATCCTCTGGGCACCATCCTGATGTTCTCCATTTCTCCCTGGCGAACCTTTGGACACCATCCTGATGTTCTCCATGCCCCCCTGGACCTCTCCTGGGTCCATGGCCTCTGCCACCCATCCTGGGCACCATCATGGGACCTCTAGTAGGTTCTATGTCCCCCTGGAGAACCTGTGGGCACCATCCTGATGTTCTCCATGGCCCCTGCCACCCATCCTGGGCACCATCCTGGTGGCCTCCATGTCCCCCTTGGGTCCCTAGGGTCCCTCCTCATGTCCTCCATGTCCCCTGTTGTCCCTCCTGATGTTCTCCATGTCCTCTATTGTCCCTCCTGAGGTTCTCATGTCCCCTGTTGTCCCTCCTGACGTTCTCCATGTCCTCTGTTGTCCCTCCTGATGTTCTCATGTCCCTCTATGGTCCCTCCTGACGTTCCCATGTCCCCTGTTGTCCCTCCTGACGTTCTCATGTCCCCTATGGTCCCTCCTGATGTTCTCCATGTCCTCTATTGTCCCTCCTGATGTTCTCATACAAAGAGTTGATGGATGTCTAAAAGGCATGTCCCTCACTAACCGTCCCTCCTGATGTTATGTCCCCTGTTTTCCCTCCTGATGTTCTCCCTGTCCCTCTATGGTCCCTCCTGACATTCTCATGTCCCCTGTGGTCCCTCCTGGTGGTCCCACGTGCCGTGTCCCTCAGCCCTGGAGTGGATGCCGACGCAGGTTCGGGCTCTGGTTGGCACCTTCATGGGTTACTGCTACACCGTGGGGCAGTTCCTCCTGGCAGGAGTGGCCTTCGCCGTCCCAGCCTGGCGAGGGCTGCAGCTCCTCGTGTCCCTGCCCTTCTTCGGATTCTTCCTCTACTCATGGTCAGCACAGGGACAGGGAGGGATGGAGGGATGGAGGGATG
>NW_008691750.1:60104-61085 GCF_000695815.1 Acanthisitta chloris | reverse complement strand
CCTTTTTGGCAGACACCTGTCTCTCAACCCGAGACACCAAGAACCAGGAGAGTTCTTTAAAGAAGCTACTTAGAAGAGGAAAGATAGAGAAACTAGGGAGTTAAATACACCTTATACAAACATACTATACAAAAATTTGTGTTGTGTAAAAAAAAACAAAAAAGAAAGTCCTGAATATTTTGACACACACGCACACAAATCTTCGTTTCTTTTCTGCCAAAGAACTAAAAAAAAAAAAAAATAGGAAAAAAAAAAAAGAACTAGGTTCCTTAAGACAAAGGTCTACTTGGGAAGGCCAGTTTCTAACAAGAAGCAGATCTCTTGCTCTCTGCTGATGCTTGGTAATAGGAGCTTCTCAATTTTCTTATTAGTAAAAGAATATGGCCATTAGCCTTAAAATGATAATGGTTCTAAACTCTTCACTCTGCTCAACAGAGGCAAAGAGAGGTACTGGGAAGGTAACTATTGTATATTTATGAGTAAGTTTAGCCTGTAATACCCAGTACAGGGCAAAATTCTTTGTTCAAAAGCAGCCTTCATTTTCTTTTGAATTTTGATTCTCTTAAGAAATACCAGGAGTCATTTTCAATTAGAATGTCTCTGAAAAGTTGGCAGGGACTGAAGTCTATTTCTTAAGCAGCTTTTCTTCCTTTGTGATCTCTCAAGATTGGTTCTTTCATTCACTTCTACTGCCAGGAGAAAAAAAGAGACAGATTTCTGGTCAGTACATAAATATCAAAGCAGCGATCCGTCCTACACATGCTGTGGCAGCAGACATGCTGTAGGTTTGCCTAGTACAAACCAGTACTGGTTTGCTCCTTCCATTGTGGGACAGGAGATTTTTTAGTAGATGCAAAAAGATTTTCCTGGCTTTCATGCTCAGTGAATTACTGACTTAAAAGTGCAAAGTCTTGGACATGTAACTCCTTACTTTTTCAGGAGCAGTTTCAACAGGTACCAGACTTTGGCAAAACAGGTTCT
>NW_008691750.1:43219-60086 GCF_000695815.1 Acanthisitta chloris | reverse complement strand
GGGGGGGGGGGGGGGGGGAGGAGTTGCTTCCCATAAAGGATATGGCAAGGCTGAAATGTAACCAAGCAGTTTGCAAATGCTACTAACTGCCTGAATGATTCTGAAATGTCTTAGCAAACCAAAATTCAAAGTCATATGCAGACAGCGTGACACAGCAGGAAGGTACTAAAAGGCAGAAGCTTGAACACAAGTTCCTCAGCAAGTGCAACTGAAATCCAGATGGACACCAGTAATTTTTAAACACTGACAATTTCAGAAGTGTTATGCAGGAGTTATCTATACTACTAACATTTTCCAGATGCTTTTCTCCCTTCTAAAGACAAGCTGCTCTAAAACTGAATCCTAGAGACAAGATTAAGACTAAAGACTCGCTGTGGGTATGACAACCCACTTCTAACTTAATGCATCACAGTTTTCAAATTGACTTGACTACACGGCAGACAAGAACACTGTACATCTGTGAGTCCTTGAAACAGCTCCCTGCCTTCAAGTTGGTTAGTTTTGTCTGCTCTTAAACCATTCCGTGATCAAGCTAATAGGATCAGGGCTGGAGTCAGGGCTTCCTGCACTAACCTCCTCTTGTTCCCTACTATAATCCAGAAAAAAAGAGGAAAAAAAAAAAGCAATAATTGTTTGAGGTAAAGCTTCATGAAATCAGAAAGCAGGTCATCTGCTGGAATGTTAGAGCTGGTCTTGGGCAGGCAAGAAAGTAAGCTTATCTAATTGCAATTTACTGACTCTGCTGCTGAACAAATGAGACAACTTCATACCTATCTAAGTTGCACATACAGACTTCTCAGACTGCACACACTTGGATCCAGAATGAGGGCAGACCAACATTAATGGACTAAGAAAGTTATCTGGACCTGTTTTCAAACAATTAATTTCAGTTCTTCCCATCTAATTAAATTTCTGAAATTCAATGGTAAAAAAATGAATGGGTGTTTTGCAGTTCCATTACACTGAAATGGAACAAGGTCCATATAAATGCATGAAGATGGATAGTCAATAAAATACAAGCCAATTCTGCTTTAAATCACCAGATGTGTCTGCAGAACTGCATGGTTCTAGTGGCCAAAGCACTCCTTCCCTGTAAGTAGCAGAGGGAACATAAAAGAGCTTTAATTTTTTTGGGTCTTCTTTTTCAGCACCAAGCACAGAGCTTTGAGCTGCACTCTGCTTTAGCATTATGATGAAGAATGTTTGAAAAACTCGAGTCACCAGCAAAAAGCACCTTGCTAACCCAAACTGAGCAGCTGGTCCAACCCGATGTTAAAGTCTTACTATCTTTGTAGAAATCCTCCATGTCTAAATATAAAGTAGAGAAACAAATATACTGCAACTGACTCCTGTTTAAAAGTTTTGGTACATCTTTGTTGATCCATTCTGTTCATGGAAAGAATTCAAGATGCAAAGAGTAAGACCACCCCTAAGGTGTGTTAGAGCCCAGGTGTCATTTTAAACAGAGGGACAGTAAGAAACTTGCAAATAAAGATTCCAAACAGCAACTGGCTCAGTGAACACTGATTTGATCTCAGAATAACAGAAATACAAAAGAATAAAGATGTCAAACTAAATGCAATTGTGAGAACACTCTCTCTTCAGGGAAGGCCTACACAGCCATGCAGCTGCCAATGGAGACTCTGCTGGCTAGCTGAAATGTAATGTATGCTTACAAGATCCAAGCTGTCCATATGCACAACAAGGCCCGTGAGGAACACCACATGTGTGACATGAAACAGTGACTTAGCATGGCAAGGGCAGCAGTCAGTCTTTCAGAGATCTGCATGACATACATAGTTCTCCTAACAGTCTCCCAGGCTTGATTATTGAGGGGTTTTAGTCCTAGGAAGCAGTACAAGGCTTGCTCTGGTTTACTTAAACCCTAGGGCACAATCCTAGAACTTAGCAGTGACTTGTTCATGGTTTTATGATATTCTAAAGCAAGAGAAATTAACCTGAAGATGAGAAAGCAACACACACTAAAGCCACATTTTTCCTTTTTTTTTTTAAAACAGAAGTATGTCAGAAGAAAGACAAAATACAACCCATTAAAAAATATCCCCAAAACAAACAACCCACCAAAAAAACCAAAACCCCAACAAAACCCCTCTCCATCACTTACCCTCTATCAAAGGGACAATTAGTGTCAAAACCAGGAGACAATCTGGTATCCATACTGGGAAGGAAAAGAGGCTAGAGTTCCAGAAGTCCTTCTGCCTGTGGCTTACAAAACTAAATAATGTTTGGGAACAATGGTCCTGTCAGTGACATGTCAACAACACATTTATTTTAAAAAGGCTAAATTCAAGTTTTAAACACAAGTAACTGCAAATGAAAAAAACAACTTTGGTTGATTATCCATCTTGTTAAATATGTCAAAGTTAGCAATCAACAGTTTCTCTAGGAAGTCTCCAAGAACAGACAGGTCAGCTCATTCCTTAGTGGGAAGGTCAGACACCTAGCAGTGACACTGGAAATGCAGCCATGCCAGCGTCACACATGCTCACAACATCTCAGCCAGCATTTGGGAGGCTAATGGTGCATACAGAGTCTGAGCTGATCGGCCACAGCCAACTTGGGTTGCTGTGAACTCATTGAGAAAAATAAATAAAAAAAAGCAACAAGAAAAGATAAAGCCAAGCACCTCTAGGGCCAGACCCTGAAGACACAGGAATCAAAGCTTTTCTTTTACTCCTCTCCCTATTTACAAAATGCCATTTAGAGCTGATGTGGCCACTTCGGTATTGTGAGGAAATGTCTTTTATGCTAAGCAGTCATAACTGTGTTGTTCACGGATGCTGTGGCCTGTGTGCCACGGAGTGTCCATGGGGTGTGTCCCTCCCACCAAGGCACATGGAGGGAGCTCAGTCTTCTGTTTCCTCATATGTTGTCTCGTCAAACGGCCGATCCAAGAGAGGTACCAAACGGCGACGGGAATATTTCAGTTGCAAAAGGTCCCCAACTTCATTGATTTCTTTTAAAGCCTGACAAAGAGACCACACTAGATCAGCAGAGGAGACAGATGGAAGCAAGTTATCAGCACATCTTCCTTTGTGAATGCCTGCAGATGACTATGACAGACATTTTATTTGAGCTCTTACTGTGCTAGCAGTCGGTACCTTCAGAAGCGCTTACGATTTCTTTTTTATTTTAGCATTCAGAAGTTTCAAGACCAAGTCAACAGCTCTGGTCAGTTAGCTGAGAGTGCCTATGCATCCACCTGACTACTCCACTTCCAAAGAAGGATCATAATAACCAGCAAACTCCACGACTATTCATAGACAGAAAAACTAAGAATAATGTTCTTCCCTTCCTGAAGGTAATGAAGCTGAAGCAGAAAAAAGGTACACAGAGGTTTGACTCCTCTTATCATTCAGTATGAAAATACCACGCGTTACCATATCACCTCTGTTCTACTGTATATTTTAAAGTTGCAAAAGAGCAAAAGACAAACTGCAATAGTGAGCTAACAAGTTCTATAGATGCATTTGTTTTATCTACATTTGGTTAATTTGCATTGTCCCCATACAACTAGAGATGCAAGCTCTGTATCATAAATGACATTGCATGGGAGATTTTTGCCAGACAATCCAAGGAATGAAAAAAAAAAAAGTTATTCTGGGTAGGAACACAAGTGTTTTTTTCCCTGGACAGCAAGTCCCAATGACTGCGGTTGCCACAAAGGCCATGCTCAGGCAACTGATGGCCCAGAACACTGCTAGTGAATTAGTACCACCTTTCATGGTTTTGACATGAATCCAAACGTTATGAAGTTCACCAGAGATCAAACATCTGCTAATGTAAGAAATGAGGAAAGTCCCAGCTCAGTTAATCATACTTCCATTATGCTGTTATCTCTTTGATAAAACACTGGTTCACAACAGGGTCTGTTAAAAGCCAAGCCCTAAACTTCATTTCTCTACAGAACACTCCTGGAGCAAGGTACAAAATCTATCAGTTGCTGCAGACAAATCTGCAATAGTATGTGATGCTAATAATTTGCAAGTGACAAAATGAGTGCAGAAGATAACTTCCAAATCCAATGTGATTTCTGAACTCCAAAGGTTGGCATTCTTAACTCCCTTGAATTGTAAATTTATCGGAATATCACTAATTCAGCATGAATACTCCAATATAAAATGTTCTGGGCCAAATGCTTGTCTCTTGAGGACAGCTGGCAGATGGGGGTTAATATCTCTACATGCTTTTTCTTCCTGGATAGATAGTTCAACTTTTTGTTTCTTTAAACAATGGCCCTCCATGCTTGTTATATCTGGCAGCAAAACCCTCTCCACTCTAAAGTCTGGGGGAATGACAAACCCAAAAGCTGGACCTCGGTAAAAACAAAACAAAACAGAAGTGTGGGCACAGTCTGCCAGAGCTTTAAGTAAAGATCCCATATGGAAACAATTTAAAGCTGAATTTCTGTTGAAAGAGCATGTTAACTGTTATTCTTGAATGCAGATTTAGGATTTTATTAATTTAAAACAAAAAGGACCATGTGACCAGCAAAGAACTACAAAGGAAATGGCATTGGTGTACTCTGACTTCAGGAGAGTGTAATATATTTTTCATCACTGAAAAGAAAGCACCAGCCCACAGGGATGCAGGTTATGAGGGACTTCACTCTGATCCTAAGCCAAATATTTTCAGGCAAGGAAGTTTTATTTACATAAAACGGTGAAAATTGTAACTAAGAACTGTTCCCCATCATGTGGGTTTATTTAATAAGAACAAGGAAGCATTACAAATATCAGCATTTGCAAGACAAGTTTCTCTTCCCTGTGCTTCCAACCTGGATAAATTTTATTTAGAAAAATATGCCGCAAGAGCCCTAGTTAGCATCCAGGCATACTCAGATGGGCTACCAAGTTGTTGTCTCTGTCACTGATTTGGAGAAGCTTTCTGCCAGCTCTCCCCAAGTCCATTCATTTTAGTTCTTCCTCCTCCTGGATGTTGTTGCCACAGTTCAGCAGAGGGATTAGGTCTGAGGGCTGCCTTAATGATTAACTGCCTGAAATCAATCCCCTTTCACTGCATCACAAGAAAACACAGCACAAAGTCACTGACACAAAGACTTGCTCCTTATTAACTCCTCTTGCCAATGTTCTGGGTTTAGAGCATGCAGCTATTTTGAACCTTAAAGTGGATTTCACTGACTTGGAACAAAGCCTCCACATACTGAGCTAAATCAAAATTTCTTCATTCACTTCAAAATTCGCACCTCATTTTGCTCTGGATTAATTTTCTTAGGCAGACAAGGCCTCATATATTGAACAAGTGTTTCCTCATTTAACACCTACAGAGGTACTTGAGCAATGAGTCCAGTGTTAAATACACAAAACTTGAATCAATTTCTGGAAAATGCAAAAAAGGCTTGTAAGTGGATTGACAGGAAAAGAAGTTTTTTAAGCAGAGTAATAAAAGTTACAGATAGGTTTTGGAAGAGAGCTAGTGTAGTACTTAGACAGACCCTGCAAAAGCAGCTTGTTACAGTAAGGCTCTAGCTAGTCACCCAAAGAGAAGACCAAGGACCTAACCAACAGCAAGACTGCATGAGTGCTCAGGTAGTGCCAGCACATCAAATTTGTACAGTTTTAGCTCAGTTTGCAGCAATGTGATTTCAGAGACTGCAGCTTTCTTTCTTTTCCTTCCCCTCTGCTTCTTATCAATTCATCCCCCATGTCCACCTGTCCAGAAGTTACTGCTCCCTCATTTGTGTCAATGCACTCAGTTCTATTACCATGCTCTGAGCCAAGTCTGATGCTATTAATTTTATACAAGGGGAAAGGAAGGGGAGGGCCTTCCTAAACATAATGGTTCAAGATTTTCATTTGGAACAGAAACAACTGAATTGGCATAATTAATGTAAGAGCAGCAGGACAAGTAGCTGAGAAGGAACTCCTAAAGCAATCTGTTGTTGGACTCTCATATTAGGGAATCACTCAGGTCTTACAAGGCAGAAACAACTCAGAAGCAGCAAGTACAGCACCACAGATACATGGCAGGTTGTTAATACTACTCAATGACACCGAACATGTATTACCAAACTGCACACACCACTCACTGCTTTACTAACTTTCCTAACAAAAATGAAATAAACAGACATGCCATTTTAAGCAGTTGATTTGGAAGTTCTGCAACAGGGAAGTGTAGAAAGGTTGGATCTATTTTTTTTATGAGACATTAGTAAATACCTTTTTCTATGTCTCATTTGCTGTTCACATATTGAAGTGTTAGCACCTGATCATATTTGGACACTGGGCATGATTTCCCTTTCCTAACCCCATAATGAGTGCTCCCAATCACCTTCTTGTCCACAAAATGTTTGAAAATAGTTTGTCATTTGTCACCCGATTGCCTATGCCATTCAGCAGCAGCTCCCTACATTAGCTCTACTCTTCCTTTTGCTACTAATATCCCCTCAAAAGTCCTGCCTGCTGCATTCCATGTCCATTGACAGACTGAGTTCCAGGTGGACTTCGGCTTTCCTGACCCTATCCCTGCATGCTCAGGACTGTCTCTCTATTCCTCACCTGTCTCTGCTTGTACCTCTTATATACTTCCATGTTTTTGTTGGTTTGTTCATCTATGCAGGCTTCCCACTACACCTACTCTCCTGTAAGTGAGGAGGATCATTCTTCAGGGCAGGGGGGAAGGGCAAAAAAATAAAAATCAACCAGCTGTCCTGGACACCACCCATAGGCTGTATCCTATGGGATTCTTTCAAGTAGGTCTCTGAACAGGACACAGTCCAGTCCAAGTTCATACTCAACCTAGTTTAGGTTGTGAGTCACAGAACCTCAAAGTGGGGAAAAAATACAATGCAGAACTTTGACAGTGCCCCAGACAGCCCATGTAGACATGTCTGTCAAAGAAGATTAACCAGAAGACTCAAAAATGAATGTAGCTACCACACCAAAATGTACTAAGGATAGTCAGGCTTACCATATAATCCTCTTTTAACTCTATCAATCATTAGTCAGAGAGTAACTGCCATCCTTAATTTTTAAGGCAGTACCTCCTAACTGTGATGCAGGCCTCCTTAGAGGGGACCTCCATTCCCCTGGAACATGCTTAGTGCAGACCGGAATCAGTAAGGCATTACATATGGCACAGACTCATTTAGGACAGGATCATTTAAGATGGTGCTCTGAAGCTGTAAACAAGAGCTGTAATAGTAGTCATTTAAATAAAAATTCTCAGTGGTAATCATGTGCTGAGGTCTGTGCCTCCTTTTGAGAGGAATATAAATGTTTTAGAGGTTCTCAGGTTTTCTTTTTTCTCTTCTTACCATTTGCATCTAGGGTCAGAAGTAGTAGAATTTTTTCCTTCTAAATGGTTCAGTGTAAGGTAGAGCCTTGTAAGAGGGGAAAAAGCATTGTTTCACAGAAGTAAGACTGTCTCCCCTCATATAATTTAAAAGAGGAAAAGAAAACTCCTGGGATTTACTGTAGACAGCCATTCTGCACTGTGGAAGCAAGGAGAGATGGAGCCAGTTCCACTACAAAAGGCTTTGAAGATTAGGTTCAACTAGTTTGTGTACCAAACACTGAAGCAGTGTACAAAAACCAGACAATTGCTATATCTGTTTATAGCAGGCATGAGCTAAAGACAAGATGAGACACTTACTGTATCAAGCATCTCTTTGGTATGAGCTGCAGACAAACAGAATCTGGCTCTGGACTCGATGATGGGGGTGGCAGGGAAACCCACAACCACAACACCGATGTTCCGCTTCAGCATCTCACGCCCAAACGCACTGCCGGAGAGAACGAGAGATCACAGTTATTCCAGTGGCAGCAAAGCAGCAGCATAAAGGTCTCAGTATGTTAACCCATACAGGCCTTTGAGACCACAGTTTGGAGCTTCTGGTGCTTTCTTTTCGAGGCAGAATGCCTGTTCACAAAAGCCTTTTTTTAATTCAATCCCAAGATGGCCCTTCTCAAAAGGTTTCACTGTATTAAGTTCTAACAAAGCTGAAAGATTGTATGTGGCAGGGGCTGGTCTTTTAGCTGTGTCTTAATGGATTTGTAACTTAAGCTTGGAAATCTTTCTGATAGGAAACATGGATTTTGGCTCAAAAGTTGGACTATACAAGGAATTCCTCATGCTGCAATGCCCCGAAGCAGATGTTTCTGCAGTTTCAAGATGTTTTGTTTTCACCACTTCAACTTGATTAAAGTACATGCTACAGAATGTACCACTTTTTAAGTGCCTACCACGGGAACCATTGAATTGGCACAGTAAGTGGAGATCATCTAATATGATACCAAATATTTTTAAGGAAGGTGCAAAAATCTCATACAACTGTCACACACTATCTTCAGCGAAACAAATTCTTCAGGGGATTAAAGAAATTAGTGGCTGTGAGTTATGCAATGAGAAGCACAAAGATCACTATCCTTTCTGTAATGGCAGTGCAATTGTGGGTGTTTCTACTGGCCACAGGAAATGGTTAATCCTTTCTGAACTGACCTTGTGCGAAGTAGCAATGAACTTAAGAGGCTTATAAGCATGTATAAAAATAACATTCTTTGCCTAAGTTTTAAAATTTTCTGCCACAACTATTTTCCTTATAAATAGGTGCATCCTGTTACACTTCATTTTGTATCCATTTAGTACACTCAAACTATTTTAGAAACAGACTACAAGGGACAAAGAAAGGATCAAGCAGACCTGATGCAGATCCTAGGGGCCAGCTCTTGTCAGAGCTCTCTGTTCTCGCTGGTTTTAAGTAAGTTACTGGCCCAACTGCTCAGCTAATAAACATTTCCATGAACATTTCCAGGGAAAAGATTGTACTGACTGGTAGAGCAGCTGGGCAGTGGAAACAGTATGCCTCTGTGTGCTGGATGGTGCACAGTGTAGACATTACGGCACTCATAAAGGTAACAGGCCATTTAAACTTTGTTATACTGAGAAGGGTGGAGAAAGACTGTACCTAGCTTCATGCAGAGTGCTAGATGATGCCTGTTTCATCACGGAATTACAGTGCTTAGCCAGAATGAAGCCTGACTGAGCTAGCAGAGCACTAGAGATGTTCGGAATGGCTTAAAATGAAACTATGCTTTCCAAATTTGAAAGTGTTGATTGAGCACTGCATTACAGACAGACCTTGAAAAGCAGCTATCAAAGTCAAGCTGTCCTTGAAATCAGACTTTTATGTTGCAAAAATGTTTAATATATAGGTGATATTCTCCTTGCAGAATTTTACCTTAATTATCCACACAGCACTTCACAAGTCCACAAGCATTTATAAAGCTATGTGCTACAGTTGTATGAGTATTTATAATGCCAATACATGAGCTATTAAACCCAGACCTCTTAGAAACTTGGGATTCATGAAATACAGGTTGATGTGTTCCATCATGTCTTGCCCTCTCTGATTTTTCTTTTCTTGAGGAGTTTTTTTTTTTAAATTCATCTATGGCGACTTCTGGTCCAGGAGCAGGTTGAAAGACTTTCTCCAGTGACTTTGAATGTTAATTTCTATTCAACTTCTGCTCTTTTTTAGCACATTTATACACTTTACATATAAATAAAATGGAAACATACACACACACTCCCCACACATCCCCAGTTTTTAACACAGGACACATAGCAGTAAAATTGCTTCCCCAAAGTGCTTTCTTGCTGCCCCAAGCTACAAGCCTTGATTTTCTCAAGATTGCTTATAGGAAGTTTCTGTATTTTATAAGATTCAGTAATAATCATAAAAGCAAAAATCAAACAGTCTTTTCTTATACTTAGAAAACTCCTAATATTCTCATACCATCCTAACTTTAAAGAAGATGGATAAGAAGTTATCCTGTCAAACCTACCCGATTTTTGCTGGCATGTACAGCATCAGAGGCACAACAGGGGAATCTTCATTTCCATAGATGATAAAGCCCATCTCTTTCAGCCGTCTCCTGAAATATCTTGTGTTCTCTGCTAGCTGCTGCACACGTGCTCTCCCTGAAAAAACAAAGTATGACTGTGAACTCAACTGTTGTCACATGTGTAAACTCAACACAAGATCTCTAGCTAACGTACAAACTATGAACATACTGCTTGTGCTTATGGAAGCATTAAAATTAGCACTTGCAGTTTCTGCTCCCTCATTTAACCAAGATTCATCATGCATTTTCTGACAAGTCTGTAGCTGAATGGACTAGGACAAGCACAACCAAGTCCAAGCACACCTCAGTTTTTCCATAAACAGGGCTTCTATCAAGAGGGACCTGGCAAAACAAGGCAGTTACCTGCTTTTAAACAAGATTCAAAATTTGCTCAAAATTCACTAGTAACTGCATCTTAAAGAAGAGTTTGCTTACACTTTGAAAATTAAAGGAAACCTATTGAATCAGCTGAGGCTGTTCACCACAGTTTATCCTGCTTGTCCATATTAATGGAAATTACTACTTTCCTCTTTAGATCCCCTTGCTGAACTGATCACGTGGCTGCTCCCTAACCTTTTTCAGTTAAAATGAGCTGGGTTTAAATTAAACCGATTACTTCTGATAATCCAGCTCACTTCACATAAGCGACAGCAGCCAATTTATCATGTATTCAGCCAATTTTGTATGGATTTTTTTGACACTTGTCAAAATTAGTACACAGGATATGAGAGAGTTAGTATAATTAAAATATTCCAGCTCTCCAGATATGGATAGAACAGCCAATTTTATCAGCTAATTAAATTCTAGTCTAGCACAGTGTACTATGTTCCTGTATTGCCCAGAAAAAGGTTCACATCATCTCACCTAAGCAGATCATAATGCATTTCTGATCAACTAAAACTCTAATGTGCTTAAGAGATTAATCACTATGCCATTGATGAGACTATAGTAAGTAACAGTTGTAATTACATGTCTCTGGTCCACAGAATGTATTTCTGGATAACTGCCTTCCCCAGACAAGTGATTCATATACTGAACCATTAAATGTACAGCAGCGCAGATCTATGATACATAGTGAAGTCAGCTGCTAGATATTAATTGTCTTCCTTTAAAGCTGCAGATAACAAGGTGATTAACTAAATGGAATGCCAGGTCTCAAAGAAACGTCCAACACCCACATAGCTCTGCTCCAGGCCAGAACAAATGCAATTTTAAGAACCTCTACAGTTTTTGTTGCCAAAACTATCAGACATTCCACCCACAATCAGGCAATCAAAGGCAAAATCCCATCAAAGGCAAAGCATAAGAAGAAAGGATGAAACCTGTTAAGTTTGCAAAACTTGGCCTACCATAGTGGGTAGTGTATTTTTAACAGCATTGACTGTCATTTAAGACATCTCATCTTCTCCATTAACAGCATTATTTCTTAATCTTTTCTCCCCCAGAGTTTCTGGAGAAGTTTAATTCCTCTTCCCCAAGAAGCAGTAAGATTTCAGTAAAACACAAAGGCATGTGGAGCTTATGAAATTAAAATTTTAACTGGTTCACATTGGATCACATCCCCTACTGGAGACCCAGCTTTGTCAGTTACCAGACCAATTATTTGGTTATTTTAAATACCCCAGACTGCAAACAAACCCAACAAAATTAAAAGAAACAGGCCTTCTGCAAGGTACTAAAAATAGTGGGCCAAAGCCACTACTTGCACTTCAAACATTGAGGCAAACAATAAAGACACAAGTGTCCACAGCAAACTACATGCCAAAAAAAAAAAAAAAAAAAAGAAAGACACTTTTGGTACCTTCTGAGAAAGCTGCATCCACACATCTCCTATAGAGAACTGCACCAATTTCTAACAATTCGTGTCAGTGACTTACAATTGCATCTGAATACCAATCAGATTTCACCACTATGGAGCAGTAGGGTAACATACACAGCTGCTGTGGTCAGCCCCTCTCCCATGCCATGTTCCCATAAAGGATGGAGTTTACAGTGCTTCAGGCACAAGTAACTTCACCACCTTTACACTTTGCCCCTCTGCGCATTCACACCCTTTTCCATGTTGCTGGGAAACTTCCAGACTAAAGAGCAATCTTAATTTGTAGTTGGCAGCTACTTCACAGTCTTCCCTAAACTCCTTCCAATAAAAACAGTTCTAGATTTGTCCTTATAGACTGCAGAGTGCTCTGAGAAGCAAGTAAGTGTAACAAACAAGTCTTTGGGTTCTCTACAGAGATGTAATCACTACTGCAACTGACAGATTTAGACAACACTTGCCTTCTTCAGGTTTGTGGATCTCAAAAGCCTCTTAGCTTTTACTTCACTCCAGAACCATCAGGCAACTAAATGAAATTATTACTCCTATAAAAACTTGTCACCGCAACATTTGAAAACATATTCAGTGGTGTGTTCTCACTACCCATCAGATGTCATTACTATCTGAGAACTGTAGTCATGGTGAAGCAAAGCACTAGGAATTGAACAAGAATTGGACATAGGTTCCTTGTCCTCTGCTTGCCTTTGTCTCTCCATCCTGTGCAACTACTCTCCTCTGCATTTCAACATATTTAGTCTCCTATTCCACTGCACTTGAAGAGTGATACCACATGCTAATTGAATAGGGTTTACAATAATATGCAACAAGCACATAGCCAGTGTTCAGCTGTGCTAACATCTGCTGCTTCAGCCCCACTGGTACACACTGGTGTACCAGGCTACTAACTGCTCGTACTGTTCTACCATGTTTTCTGGCACCACAAGGACAAACCACACAGTGCCTGGACACAGCAGTGATTAGGTACCGTTGCTAATCCCACTTGTACCCAAACAGTGCTTGAGCATTCAAACAGGACCTCAAAATCCTTTCCCAGTCCAAGCATCTTCTGAAGCTCAGAGCTTTGTCCACATCTGCTCAATGGGCCTAGAAAAATTGCCAGGACTGCAGCAATCCTCCAGCAGCCAGCTTTCTTGGCAGGGCGCAGCCTCATTCTTAAGACCATGCAAAAAAGGCCAGATCAGACACCACCCTGCCGCTGTGTCAGTGTTCTTGCACAGGAGTTGTGCAATGATTCTGGTAACATCCTTTCATCTAGGAAACGGGAATGTGATGACCTTCAGGGAAGGAAGGAAAGAGGGAAGAAAGGGACGATTACTGGAACTGAGTTCTTCAAAAGGCTAAAACAACTAGAAGCCCTTATCAGATCAACTGATCTGAAGTCCCTCATGGGTCCCATAAATGGCTTAAACTAGCTACTGACAGACCAACACTGGAATGTGTTGGTGCACAACACCAATTGTGCCTTTAGAGAGACAAAGGCACAATTTGAATTAAATCTGGCCACTTCTGTCAGGGATAGCAAAAAGTGTTTATATAAATACATGAATAACAAAAGGAAGGGCAAGGAAAACCTTCATTCCTTGTTGGACATGGGAGGGAACAGTGACCAAAGATGAGGAAAAGACTGAGGCACTTAACACCCTCTTTGCCTCAGTTTTCAATAGCAGGACAGGTTGTCCTCAGGACAACTGGCCTCTAGAGCTGATAGACAGAGATAGGAAGCCAAATAGCTCCCCTGAAATGTGAGAGAAAATGGTTAGAGATTTGCTTAGCCACCAGGACTGTTGGTAAACAGGTAAACAGGCTCTTCTCAATGGTGCCAAGGAATAGGACAAGAGGCAACGGGCAGAATCTGATGCACGGGAAGTTCCACCTGAGCATAAGGAAGAACTTCTTTACTGTGAACAGGTTGCCCAGAGAGGCTGTGGAGTCTCCCTCACTGGAGATATTCAAGAACTGTCTGAACACAATCCTGTGCCATGTGCTCTAGGATATCCCTGCTAGAACAGAGAGGGTGAACTAAGCGACCCACTGTGGTCCCTTCCAACCTTACCAATTCTGTGATTATCTAGGATATATTTAAGCAAATTTCTTTTTGAAGCAGGAATTGAGTTAATACTATAATTATCAGCAAGATAAACAGGGGGATGCACATTCCACCACAGCAGATCTAAACTCCTTTTGCAAGGGGTTTATCAATGAGGTGCATCAATAAGGGGAATTCACCTGTATTTAACCTCACTGCTCTTTACATCATAGAAGTTCATCCTTAAACTAACAGTCCAACCACTTCAAGGATTTTCAGAGAACCCTTATTTGCATAAGGCGGTTCAATAAATAAACAACAATTGCCCAGCAATTAAAAATTTTTGCAAGGATGAACTTAGCCGTTGGAGACAAAAAAAAACCAACCCAACAAAAACCCAACAGTTCTTGAGCTGATGTCAGTGTAACTTCTCTATTCTATTTTTAAAAAATCATCTCTACAAAGAAAAGAAGCCCTAGAACTTGTGGAAGTTGCTCTGACACAAAAATCTAGTATTTGTTACATTCTTGTCATCTGTTGAGGCTGATGAATAAGATATCATAGATGGCATTGGACACAAAACAAAAATCACTTCAACCAGGATATATTTGTTTTCCCCTGCCTCTTGTGATCTCTAGGCTGTAATTGGAGAGCAATCACAAATCTGTTCTTTTAAACAATGCAACACTTCATCAGCTTGGCTTCTTGAGAAATAAAAGGCATGTTGTGTTGTACAGACAGACTACCAACTGACACTGAAGTCAGAGGGGCAAACCAGCTTCAGACAGGCAAAAACACACAAGCAGGATTTCATCTGCTGGCCACACTAGGGATCACTGTCTTCTGGATCTAAAACAAAGACACTTGATGCAGTACAAAGGAAGCTATATGTTTACATTTTTAATCAATTCTTAAAGATTTCAAACCAAAATAGTAGGACACATCGTGAAAAATGGTCCCTAAGCAGTGAAACTGTAAACCCTATGCACAAGCTCTTGCTGGTCAATAAGATACATGTTCACATTAGGTAGCTATGATGAAGCTAGTCCATATTCATTAACCAATCTTGTAGCTGTTCAACACATTGGTTTTATTTTTGCAGTCTTAATTTAATCTATTTATTTTATTGTCAGCATGGACAGTGAGGCTGAACTAAGCAACTTGATAGTTTTACCTTACGTTCCAGTTGAAGACTAACATTTGTTTTTTAATGATTAAATGAGGAACTTAGAAAAAAATAAAACTCTTGGTATGAATAGATTGCAATTCACTACATGCAGAACCAACCTACAACCGAATTTTATGGAAATCCTTGACCATGTAAACTTACTAAGTATTTTGCCACGCCTGTATGTAATTAAAAGCCAACCATTACTGATAAGATAAAAAAAGGACAAAGATAAAAAAGGAGAAAGAAATCACAATCCGTTACCAAGGCACAAAGAACAATGTGATGCCATTATGTCCTGCTCCCCAAACAGAAGATGGCTAAATACATCTGACACAGGAAGCATATGGACAAGGCTGCAACATTTTGTGGTGGCTTTTCCAAGAGCACCAGGATCAATGATATGGAAGATAAAGCATCATTTCATTAGCATGGATAGAGCTTTTTCTCCATGTATCTTGCTATCAATGGGCCAAACAGGAGAAAATAAGTGAGAGTTTCTACTTCAGAAAGCCTGTATTTTCAGACATTGCAAACTGCTTAAATCAAGTAAACTGGTGATGAAAATTTGATTACATATATCATTCTCTAGAAGTTTGTTTCTTCAAGTCAGAGTGATGCTATAATATAATCAAGCTTGTAAATTTTTCCACATTAAAACCCCTTTGTTTTTGCAAAGGCTTATACTTTCATTCTGTTTATTATTCCTATAGTTCTGTCTTTTGGTTGGCTGTTGCAGTGGAAGATATAATTCAGCATACCCTGTTTTGGAAACAAGCATTTTTCAAATCGCAACCAGGAATTCAATATTCTTCTGCTGATTTAACAGATTCTCCACCAAGCTTTCAGAAGCTAAGTTGCCTCCTGAGGGCTTCTGAAGATCTTTTGCAATGTTAAGTTGCTTTCTGGACACTACGCTTGCAAATATCTCATAATTAAAACAACCAACATCACAGCCACTTTTTTTGAGAAGACATAAAAGCACTAATACTCTTTTACTGCCATGAACATGTTTTCATACAAGGCACAGAAAATTTCCCTCCTGAAGGCTTCTCCTAAAAAGCACAAGTTAAGCATGACTTCTAGTAACACTTGCATGATGAAAAAAAAGCCAAATATTAATATCTGACTGGAAGCAAGGGGTGTATTAGAAACAAAGTAGTACCTCTTAGGGGCTATAGTGAGCAACTTAAAACCAGAGGAAGTAGAGTGATATTTCAAACTAAAATGGAACACTAAACAAAACTCCAGTTCAACATTGATTAAAACCCAACACTTTTACCTTCTAAGAAAAGGCTGCACTAACAAACAGGGAGAATACAATGCTGTTAAAAATGCTGTATGGATGTTTAAGGACATAACATGTGCTGATTTCTCAAGAGCAGATTTTAAGATGCTTGTAGAGCTCATAAACAAGAGGGAGGTAACAAGCAAAGTTTTATTCATTTCTTCTGAGAGGTCATACTATAAAAACTAATAAAGAAGATTTTATTATACATTACATACAGATTCCTTATCTTTGAGAATACTTTCCCTATCTCGTTGTTTAAGTTCGAGGGAAAGGTGGCTCCACATGTTTCAATCTGCTTCCTCCAAGTCTGCTTGTGTGAGCACTACATCGCTGCCAATATTTGCAGGAAGAATTTTACATCCTCCTCTTCAGATGCCATCTGTAGATTTTCATCATAGATCTTCAGAAAAGTACTATATACAATTATACAATGTAATCTGAGATTGCACAGAGACATATTAAAATGTATGGGCTAGAATACTATATTCCCCCAGTTTTACATTAGAAAGCACCAGCTCACATCAGCAAATGCCAAGAGAACCTACCAAACCCATGAGAAACTTAAATTAGAATAATTCCTTAACTCAGTGCAATTATATTACCGTTTAACAGCTCAAACTCTAGTATTTAGCAAACCACCCAAAAGACAGAAGTGACT
>NW_008691750.1:36286-43198 GCF_000695815.1 Acanthisitta chloris | reverse complement strand
TTTTTTTTTTTTTTTTTTTACACAGGGCTGATGGGGAATCTAGGTTTCAAACAAGTTTGGAAAAGGAAAGAGCCTTTGGGCTTTATGTCTAGAGCCCAGGACCACCAGAAGGACTGGGCACGTTCTGCAAGAGCCCAGTGCTGCACATGGGAGCCCAGAGCCGCCGTGGTGCCCACAGGGCTCTCTGGTGGCTGTGACCTGCTGACACCATGGACAGTATTCTGGCACAGCTGTGTGTAATTCACCCAGGAAACGCTAAGGAACTGCTAACGGGACAGCTGAGTCAAGTTATTTATTCTTGTGATACACTCGTGTGCTTCCCGAGTTCACTGCTTGAGAGAGAAACTACAAATAACACAGGAGGAGAAGCTGGTTTAAGAGCCAGTGCACTTGAAAGCAGGGACAAGGAAATCAGAAGCCTGCTGAGAGCTCATGTTCGCTGACCATATGGCAGCAGCATTAGCTACGATTTATTTTAGGAGCAGCAGTGAAGGGCTTGGCTCATGACCGTTCTGAGTTAACCCCATGACTGTGGTTTTTAACAAGACTGTATGCAGGGGATTTGCCTGGATTACATGGGTACTCAGCATGGAGCCACTGCAGAGGTGATGGTAAGAATGCTCAGTGCTTTAAAGGAAAAAAGGGAAATAGTTAAACCTCATTTTAAAACCTGGCAATGGTAAAGCCAAAGAGAATCAGAAACGGAAAAAGGAGAACAGAAAAATTATGGCTGATATTCTTGGCATTGAAAGGTCTCAGAGAAACAACATTTATGTTAATACTAAGTATCTGTCATTGCATTTGCTATCAAAGTAAACAGTTCTAGTGGAGTCTAAAGGCATGCCAAAAAACAGCTGGGTGCATGTATTGTGTACTCATTGAGTTTATATATACTGGTGAGACTGAAGTCTTTGGCATATTCCAGAGCCCAGAGGAGTATTTTTGTATTTGCGCTTTCTGATTTTGCTCACAACTACCAGCTGCATTTAGAGAACTCCAAGGCAGCCTGCTCTCCCCATGAACTTCATCATAAAGAGATGCAGCTCTCACCAAGCGAGATCCTGTCTCTTGAGATGACTGGAAAGATACAATCTGTTAGAATCACACAACAGTTTGAGTTGGAAGGGACCTTTAAAGATCACCTAGTTCCAATACCCCTGCCTTGGGCAGGGACACCTTCCACTAGACTAGGTTGCTCAGAGCCCCATCCAACCCGGCCTTTAATGCTTCCAGGGATGCGGCATCTACCATCTCTCTGGGCAATCCGGACCTGCATTTCACCACCTCCGTTTGTAAAAAAATTCTTCCTTCTATCTAGTCTAAATTTACCTTCTTTTAGTTTCAAACCATTACCCCTTGTCCTACTGCAACAGGCCCTATCAAAAAGCTTGTCCCCATCTTTCCTGTAAGCAGCCTTTAAGCACAGAAAGGCTACCATGGAGGCACTTTGCCAGAAGATCTTACTAATTGTTCAAAATAGCACATATTTCACAGTTTATTATTCTATTAATAGACACACTACTTTGGTGACCGCAAAAATTTGACTGATCAGTCTGCATATGTGCACTTCAAATATCACAGTAGTGGTATTGCCCATCCTTGCTGTAGCCAATAAAATAGTATTGGCATTAATAGGATAAGTCTGATTTCTTCATACTGCCCAGCTCTGTGTATGATTTAAACTTCTCTAGAGCGGTGATAATCTCTGTACAACAGTGAGCACAACAGTCTTAGCTCATGTCAAAAGGTTTCTGCAATATGGGGACACAAAGATGTTACAAAATGACACTGTAATAAAATCAGCTAAAATGACTGCTCCTCCATGCACAGCTGGGGCAGTATGATAATCATTTGATTAGTCATCTTTTGCCTCAAACAGCAGGTTTCATGGGTGAGCAGAGACACTATGAAATAAGATACATATGCTAAGGACATCACCATGAATAAACATCTAAAGGAGTCAGTAAAAGCAGAATTGAAACCTATTGATTTAAACTGAGCCAATGTTTATCAAACTACAGGAGTCAGCTTTTCTACAGCAAAAATCCTTCTTATAAGATCCTGAAAACTCAAGCTTTAAAGACACAGAGAAGAAACCAGTACAATGCTACTGATGCCACAGAAAAAACAAGACGCATTAACAGATCATCTTGCCTCAAATCTAGCCAATGTTGACTCCTAAAAACAGGGTAAACCAAACATTTGGTAACAATTGCAAATATACAAAATGAGTAAATTCCATTACAGATGTTTATAGTTGCTGAAACTTAGGAATTATTAATCCATATTCATGAGAAGAGGCAGCTCAGGGGTGACCTCATAGCTCTCAACAACTACCTAAAAAGGTGTTGTAGAGAAGCGGGGGTTGGTCTCTTTGGCCATATCTGCAGTGAGAGGACTAGAGGGGATGGACATAAGCTGAGACAGGAGAGATTCAGATAGGGTATTAGGAAACTTTTTTCACTGTTAGGGTGGTCAGGCATTGGAATAGATTGCCCAGGGAGGTGGTGGAATCATCATCCCCGGACGTCGTTAAGAGGTGTCAGGATCTGGCGCTGGCAGACATGGTTTAGGAGTTACAGTAGAGTAAAAGGTTAAGGGTTGGACTTGATGATCTTAGAAGCTTCCTCCAACCTTGGTGATTCTATGATTAAAGTGGAAGGAAAATTGTTTCTTAATAACTCAATTCTTTAATTATTTTGCATGCATGTAGGTTTAATCTTCTGGGTGCGCATACACCACCAGTAACCAACTTCTATACTTTTTGCCTTTGTAGCTGGCACAATTGCAAAGCAACCTGTGACTTCCCCTATGTGACTGAATCAAGGCTAATGGTCAGCCTTATATGTGTCCTTTACAGTCTCTCAACTACAGAATTCAGTAGCCTATTAAGGACTCAGACGAAGGTTACTATGCATGAAAACAGCACATCAAATATTTACATTCCTTAAGAAGGGTAGATCTAAAAATCCACGGGATACAAGACTCTAAGCACACTCTATCATTACAATTAATCAACAGTGGCTCTGAGTCTCTAAAACAAATGTGAATAAAGGGCTACTTTATCAAATGTAGCATCACTACCATATACTGTACCCGTGGCAGATATTCTGGTGAAGCTGCAACTGAAATGTGAGACTATTGATCTGCAGGTGTCTGAAAGACATTTGTAAGTTATCTTGGGCTATGTTAGAATATTTTAGCAGAGTATGCTTCCACGACTAAAGAAGACACTTCTGTAATCAATCTCAATAGTTCGTGGAGGGACTGCAGCCACTGAAAAACTTCATTGCTCTCCATAGTGGGAAGTAAAGTTTCAGCCCTGAAGTACAAAACTGAAACCTAAAATGCAAGAAGATACTATCCTGGCTTGTGTGAAAGTCAAACATCATCAGGAAGAAAGAAGCTACTACTAAAAGCTGTCAGTCATTCCTCTGCAGGAAGATCACCAAGAAAAGTAATCTTCAGAGAAGGAAAGAAAAATCAACTGTTACCCTGATGAGGTATATAAATATAGTACAAATGAAAATTTGAACTTGCCTTAGAGAAGAACCTTTCTTACTAGGAGAAACACCTTTATTGGACTGCTTTGGTACTTCAGGGCTACAAGGTGACTGAACATAGAGAATGGCATCTTGAACACATAAGTGGCCAAGGCAGATGCAATAAACCTATTTAACCAAAGGGTAAATTTGAAAGACAGTAATCAAACATCTGCTCTAGAACTGCAGAGCAAGGGACATGTAACAGCTTGCACATGGCATAAAACAACCTACTTGGCAAGGTAAGAATGTCCCCTTGAATGTTGCCTGCTTATCAGGCAATTATCAGTTAAATGTAATGGAGGTGTTCTTACATATGAGCATCATTCAACTCCAGACAGAGGTTCCAAATCCTCTGATGATCTGCTGATGTGATCCTGCACAATCATATCTAAGAGTACCTGATACATCTATGGTCTGTCCAAGAAATGAGGTGCCAGAATTACGGTCACCAGCCCAGGTCTAGCAGACACATTGTATTGGCTTGTCAAAGACCATCAGAAGGAATCTCATCAGAGGACAAGTCAGTTTCCCTAACCACAGGTTGGAAATGCCCATAAGCAAACAAACATATCACCTATGAAGCAGCAGGACTTGATATAATTTAGAAGTGTCACTAGAATTAGGTCATTCATTAGGTCATACATCTTGCACAGACAATGACTCTGGAAACACCTGCTCTGCACCTTTCCCTGTGATACAACAGCATTGAAAAAGGCATTTGTGGAATGCAAAAGAAGCTCTACAGGTTGATTATTCTCTGTGTAAAAATATGAAATGTCCCAATGTGCTGAAAATGGTGTGACTGATGTGGGAGGTAACACTTTTCACAATTCCTTAATGTTAGAATACATGCCTTGAAATCAGCCAGTCCAACCTGTCCAGTTCAGGTTTTGACTGCCTCCACAGAGGGAGACACTGCAACCTCCATAAGCAGCAGGTTCCAATGCTTGACCACCTTCAGTTTCAGAAATTCCTTCCCTCTCTGGTAAATCCTAAAATTATCAAAAACTTATAATTTACCAGATGCAGAAAAGATTACACACATTAATTGATACACACTAACAACACACATTAATTATTTCTATCTTGTCCTTTTAGCTGCCTCCCACAATAGAGGAAGAAATTCAAGTCTATTGGTTTGAGAGACTAATCATAATGAGCACTTTGCAACTTTTGCTCATCAACAAACTGCACATATTGGATATGAGGCATCTAGCCTAAATGGCTTGAAGCTGCTGAGGTATTTTGCCCACAAAAGGTGAAGTTCCAAGCTGCCAAACCCCAGAATAATACTCATCCGCTTCTTATGTACTCTGGCAGCCAAAGAGTGAGCCAAACTTGCCAGGGCACTTTGCTCATTATACATAAAATTCTTGCCTGAATTTTAGGAACAGCTCAACATGGCTTCAAAGTTATTTTAACCTGTGGCCAATCCCCACATGCATGTCCACACTGCCTAGCCACAGAAATAACAAGCATAGCAATGCCAGGTTCAAAGTGTTTTCTCTTTATATCTAAATCTAAGATAAATGTTATTCATGCCACACTGTACAAATATAACTGCAAGGAGTCCAACTCTAAAAACAGAAGTGATAGGAAAGTAAGAACTAGTAACGAGTGGTATTACTGCTACCTCAGCCCAAATGAGAAAGACAAATACTTTGCAGAGTTAGCTGATGACACTTTCCTCTGCAGCCATTAACCTCACAAAAGATACCAAAAGACCTTGGCAAAAATAAGCTTCATCACAGTGTTGCTGTGATTGTTTTTTTTAAAGCAAATAAAATCAACAAATTCAAGAAATTTCTAAAGCGAAAGCAGTCATGTGTGGCAAGAGAATTTAGAATTATGTTCTGAAATAAAATCTGGAAGCAGAGACCAGCCAACATTCTCAACAAATCAGACACTATAGGAAGTCACATGCAATATGTTCTACTTGCAAGCATTTAAACCTTAGAGTTACAATTTACACATTACGAGAAGTAAAGCTACCTCTTTCCTCCAAGACTCTTGTGGACATTTCTGTTTAACAATCATCATTGCCTCAGACGTTTATTTTTGTCAGAGCACAAGAACTGAGCCTAAATCTGTCATATAATTAAACAGGTTAGAAGAACAAATAATACTCTGGCTAAGACAGCGAGAAAAAGTAGTTGCCAGGAGGATATATTAGCTAGCAAACTACCACTCAACTTTTACTTATACATGTAAGCTCACAACTTGGCAAGCTTTCAGAAATTGAACCTACCTCCCTGAAGCTACACCAACAATGAAGTTCAAGTACAACCAGTCCTTGAGAAAAACCCTTTAAGAATCTGCACTGTTCTTACTGCTAGGTAAGAACTACAGTAACAGTTCTTGGGTGGTAAAGTACAACAAATGGTGCCAATTACACTCAAGATGTCTATCATAATTTTTCAAGCTCTCCCCTCAACAGATTAGTGGAACTGAACTTGCAGCAAGAAACAGATCCAGAAAAATCCCATCCAGTATCTTTCTTTCTGAAATTTTCCTTTAGTGGTACATCTAACAGACAGTAAAAAGAGCAAAATCTTTGTGATCGGTTGGGGGTTAAACCATGACACCAAACACAGGGAAGTATGTAATGTTCATACACAATCTTTTTTTTTTTTTCTATCAATCTGGACATGAAGCCTTTACATCACCCACTGCTACCAAAAAGCTGCAACCTTGCCAGGGCCATGTAATTTAACACAACCAGATGGTGTGCTGTCAATAATGGAGGGGCTGCTATCATTCCAGGGCAGAATAATTACCTTTCCTTTGAACCAAGGACCATGTTTTCAATAAAACCCCAAAGCTATTTAATGCAACTTCCAGTCTTGTCAAGACTCCCACTGTGCAGCTCCAAGATTCATTAGAGCCACAGAAGTGGAAGAGACCATTTGTTAAAAACATAGCACAAGTCTCTCAGAAGACATCGATGATACACTATTTTAAAAAAATAGAGACATTTTGAATCTTCTTGGAAAGCTTTTTGCATAATTTTTTTCAGCACTAGCTTTAGGAGGAAAAGTATCTGTACTGCATTAAAATACCACCTATGTCCCAGGCCTTTTAAGTAAACTATGGTAGATCTTCACAGCTCTCGTATGCACCTCAAAGGCAGGAGTAGCAATAGGAAGACTAATAGGTAAGGGTTGTGAAACACCAAGAATTAAAGGTTAGCTAGTAAGCAAAGCTAAAGAAGAACTGAAAATTGCCTGTCTCTTACAGACCAAAACACCACTGGACTGACACTTCTGACATCTGGAAACACATGCCAATTGTACTAGAGGAATTCAGAGCACTGGACCCTGCAGTGTAATGAAACAAGCTGCAATACAACCAAATGGTACCTTCACTT
>NW_008691750.1:34065-36263 GCF_000695815.1 Acanthisitta chloris | reverse complement strand
CATACTAAATTTCCCCTTGAGCTTCAAACTCTGCCAAATAAAAGGCAGTAATTATTTGAACACTCAAAGCATTTTCTCAGCCTGATTCCAAGTCAAAAATTGACATTCAGCTTTCCCTTCTTTCAACAGTACATATTCAATGAAGTGGTTAAGAAACGGATCCTCTTTTCATAACACCAGAACATTTTGTTCATCTTGAAAAGCTAGAATAACTATCTAGCCTGGGAAATTAAAGGTGAGCTGGAAGCCCAAGTGTGACCATTTCCAGGACCTATATCTAACAGAAGAGAACAGAAATGTTCACATAGTTTCAGTTCCACGATGGCAACAAACATATTAAGAGATGGTTTAGCTCAGTTTACTCGATTGACACTCTCTAAGATCAAATCAGTACATTCTTCTTTTCATGCAGCTGTTGCCTAAAGGATACTACTCAGATTCTATTATATTTTACACGGGATTTACAGTCTTAGAAGAAAAATACATTCAGGCAAAGCATGATAGAAAAAGAAAAAAAAACCCACAACAATTGAACAGCATTTAAGACTTTGCACAAATCTTAATTGACAGATTTCTGCTCATCACCTCCAGGAGCTGCAGTAAGTAGTTGGTGACTTACCACCAAGACCACCACAACTAATACAAGATGGGTAGAAGCTGAAGCACAAGATCTCAGTTCTCCTAAGAAGCAGCTATGTACACAGTTATGTACATGAAGAAAAAGCTGCACATGGAAAGAATAAGTTGCCTTCTCTGCCTTAAAAAGCAATAGTGACTCTTACCCTTGAATAACAGGCCCACCAGAACTTTAAATATCACTGGAAAAATCTTTGTTGTTCACTCTTAATAATTCATGCAGTGGGGATACAACACAATGGAGATAGCAACTGATAAAACTTCCACACTACTTGGAAAAATAAAGCCAAAGAACATAGGCTACACTGCAGCACAGATGATCAGCTGCTGATTATGTCAACACTTACATCAAGGCAGAACCACACTGCAGCAGATTCAGAACCTTCCTCTCAATCAACCTTTTGCTCCAGCAAGTGATTGAAATGGTATTTGCTTCTAATTAACACCATATCAAATCATGTAGTAGAACAACTCTAAGGACAAACATGTCTGAAAAGTTTTCATGTAGGTTTTACTATGACTCTCCCTTCTAGTTTACATTTATATTTCCTAATCAATCTGATTTTTCTAAAGCTAGCAACTGAATTTACCTATTTTATTAACTGAAACACCAAGTCCCTTTTGCCACACAGATGGATTGGTATCTGCACTGAGATGTAATTAAATGAAACAAAAGTATACCCTCCCCCAAAAAACCACAAACAACAAAAAACACACAAGGCACCAACAATCAATTTTGCTGAGCTTTGTATGAACTGTAATAAAGTGAACTTCAGTACAGTTGTGGGGAACACAGGGTTTAGAGGCTCCACTAGCACGCAACATCATGGGTACACTACCCAGCATTTTTAAAAATACCAGGTATTTTTGGAATTCTGATAAAAATATAGCCATTAGAATACATATTTCAAATGAGCTTTAAAATATCTTCCATTTAAAATACCACACTACAGTGGGAACTGCACGCAACTCTTTGGTACATCCAAAAGACAGGATTATTTGTAGTTTAATATGGAAACATTTCAGCTGTCTTAATACCGGGATAATTCCTATGCAAGCTTGGCATTTGAAACATGCCACATATTTGTCACTGAAGTGTGTGAATTTCTGTGCCGTTACACACAGTCCATCAGTTGATGCGTTGGCCGTAACAGCACCTCCTCCCACACATTCACTCAGGCTGCTGAAAAGATCAGCCCTCTGAACCCAGAGCTTTTTCATTGGACCTTTTATTTGTTCTATAAGGTGTATACAGCACTCAGGAGTCCACAGCGAAAGGGCTACCAACACCCTAATCTGGCTGTAATTCTGCAAAATTCATGTGTCTGCATTTGTCAGCCTTTAAAAGAGACCTTTCTAGCAGAGTAACCATCACAAGGTTTAACACTTGAGCCGCAATGCTTTTTACCCCTTCTGATTTTAAAAACTGCCATTTCCCTCTGTATAGATAAAAAAGTGGCACACAACAGGGACAGGGAGACATTACCATCTCAGACTCCTTGTGTGATAATTAGAGGAAGTGATCTGGTGACCTCAAACAGTCTTTGAAGTCTGCACAAATA